>NW_014576737.1:2055-18816 GCF_000263155.2 Setaria italica
TTTTGCATCGTTTTCCGTGCCGGAACCGAATGCTCAAAAACACTTCCAAACATGTTGTAGTGTATAGTTAGGAAGATTGCATGCGTTCGTTGCGAAAACATCCACCCGAGTTTCGTTACCCGGAAATAGTGCATTCGGGTGCCGAAATGCACCCGTTTTGCATCGTTTTTCGTTCCGGAACTGAATGCTCAAAAACACTCCCAAACATGTTCTAGTGTATAGTTAGGAAGATTGCATGCGTTCGTTGCGAAAACATCCACCCGAGTTTCGCTACCCGGAAATAGTGCATTCGGGTGCCGAAATGCACCCGTTTTGCATCGTTTTTTGTGCTGGAACCGAATGCTCAAAAACACTCCCAAACATGTTCTAGGGTATAATTAGGAAGATTGCATGCGTTCGTTGCGAAAAAATCCACCCGAGTTTCGCTACCCGGCAATAGTGCATTCGGGTGCCGAAATGCACCCGTTTTGCATCATTTTTCGTTCCGGAACCGAATGCTCAAAAACACTCCCAAACATGTTCTAGGGTATAATTAGGAAGATTGCATGCGTTCGTTGCGAAAAAATCCACCCGAGTTTCGCTACCCGGCAATAGTGCATTCGGGTGCCGAAATGCACCCGTTTTGCATCATTTTTCGTTCCGGAACCGAATGCTCAAAAACACTCCCAAACATGTTCTAGGGTATAATTAGGAAGATTGCATGCGTTCGTTGCGAAAAAATCCACCCGAGTTTCGCTACCCGGCAATAGTGCATTCGGGTGCCGAAATGCACCCGTTTTGCATCATTTTTCGTTCCGGAACCGAATGCTCAAAAACACTCCCAAACATGTTCTAGGGTATAATTAGGAAGATTGCATGCGTTCGTTGCGAAAAAATCCACCCGAGTTTCGCTACCCGGCAATAGTGCATTCGGGTGCCGAAATGCACCCGTTTTGCATCATTTTTCGTTCCGGAACCGAATGCTCCAAAACACTCCCAAACATGTTGTAGGGTATAATTAGGAAGATTGCATGCGTTCGTTGCGAGAAAAATCCACCCGAGTTTCGCTATACGGAAAAGTGCATTCAGGTGCCGAAATGCACCCGTGTTGGAAATATGCGGTTTTTTCGTGCCGGAACTGAATGCTCAAAAACACTCCCAAACATGTTCTAGTGTATAGTTAGGAAGATTGCATGCGTTCGTTGTGAAAAAATCCACCCGAGTTTCGCTACCCGGCAATAGTGCATTCGGGTGCCGAAATGCACCCGTTTTGCATCGTTTTTCGTTCCGGAACTGAATGCTCAAAAACACTCCCAAACATGTTCTAGTGTATAGTTAGGAAGATTGCATGCGTTCGTTGCGAAAACATCCACCCAAGTTTCGCTACGCGGAATAGTGCATGCGGGTGCCGAAATGCACCCGTTTTGCATCGTTTTCCGTGCCGGAACCGAATGCTCAAAAACACTCACAAATATGTTCTAGTGTATAGTTAGGAAGATTGCATGCGTTCTTTGCAAAAACATCCACCCGAGTTTCGCTACCCGGAAATAGTGCATGCGGGTGCCGAAATGCACCCGTTTTGCATCGTTTTCCGTGCTGGAACCGAATTCTCAAAAACACTCCCAAACATGTTCTAGGGTATAATTAGGAAGATTCCATGCGTTCGTTGCGAAAACATCCACGCGAGTTTCGCTCCCCGAAAATAGTGCATTCGGGTGCCGAAATGCACCCGTTTTGCATCATTTTTGGTTCCGGAACCGAATGCTCAAAAACACTCCCAAACATGTTCTAGTGTATAGTTAGGAAGATTGCATGCGTTCGTTGTGAAAAAATCCTCCCGAGTTTCGCTACACGGAAATAGTGCATTCAGGTGCCGAAATGCACCCGTTTTGCATCATTTTTCGTTCCGGAACGGAATGCTCAAAATCACTCCCAAACATGTTCTAGTGTATAATTAGGAAGATTGCATGCGTTCGTTGCGAAAAAATCCACCCGAGTTTCGCTACCCGGCAATAGTGCATTCGGGTGCCGAAACGCACCCGTTTTCCATCATTTTTCGTTCCGGAACCGAATGCTCCAAAACACTCCCAAACATGTTGTAGGGTATAATTAGGAAGATTGCATGCGTTCGTTGCGAGAAAATCCACCCGAGTTTCGCTACACGGAAAAAGTGCATTCGGGTGCCGAAATGCACCCGTTTTGCATCGTTTTCCGTGCCGGAACCGAATGCTCAAAAACACTCACAAACATGTTCTAGTGTATAGTTAGGAAGATTGCATGCGTTCTTTGCGAAAACATCCACCCGAGTTTCGCTACCCGGAAATAGTGCATTCGGGTTCCGAAATGCACCCGTTTTGCATCGTTTTTTGTGCCGGAACCGAATGCTCAAAAACACTTTCAAACATGTTCTAGTGTATAGTTAGGAAGATTGCATGCTTTCGTTGCGAAAAAATCCACCCGAGTGTCGCTACCCGGAAATAGTGCATTCGGGTGCCGAAATGCACCCGTTTTGCATCGTTTTTCGTGCCGGAACCGAATGCTCAAAAACCCTCCCAAACATGTTGTAGTGTATAGTTAGGTAGATTGCATGCGTTCGTTGCGAAAACATCCACCCGAGTTTCGCTACCCGGAAATAGTGCATTCGGGTGCCGAAATGCATCCGTTTTGTATCGTTTTTCGTGCCGGAACTGAATGCTCGAAAACACTCCCAAACATGTTCTAGTGTATAGTTAGGAAGATTGCATGCGTTCGTTGTGAAAAAATCCACCCGAGTTTTGCTACACGGAAATAGTGCATTCGGGTGCCGAAATGCACCCGTTTTGCATCGTTTTTTGTGCCGGAACCGAATGCTCAAAAATACTCCCAAACATGTTCTAGTGTATAGTTAGGAAGATTGCATGCGTTCGTTGCGAAAAAATCCACCCGAGTTTCGCTACCCGGAAATAGTGCATGCGGGTGCCGAAATGCACCCGTTTTGCATCGTTTTCCGTGCCGGAACCGAATGCTCAAAAACACTCACAAATATGTTCTAGTGTATAGTTAGGAATATTGCATGCGTTCTTTGCGAAAACATCCACCCGAGTTTCGCTACCCGGAAATAGTGCATTCGGGTTCCGAAATGCACCCGTTTTGCATCGTTTTTCGTGCCGGAACCGAATGCTCAAAAACACTTTCAAACATGTTCTAGTGTATAGTTAGGAAGATTGCATGCTTTCGTTGCGAAAAAATCCACCCGAGTGTCGCTACCCGGAAATAGTGCATTCGGGTGCCGAATTGCACCCGTTTTGCATCGTTTTTCGTGCCGGAACCGAATGCTCAAAAACACTCCCAAACATTTTCTATGGTCTAGTTAGGAAGATTGCATGCGTTCGTTGCGAAAAAATCCACCCGAGTTTCGCTACCCGGAAATAGTGCATTCGGGTGCCGAAATGCACCCATTAGTTTTCGTGTAGTAGCGAAATGCTCCAAAACAGTTCCAAACATATTTTAGGGTCTAATGAAGTAGATTGGATCCGTTCGTTGCAAAATAATTTGTTATAAGTTCGCTACCCGGAAACAATGATTCAGGTGACGAAACACAACCATTTCGCATCGTTTTTCGTGCAGTAGCGAAATGCTCAGAATGCTCCCAAACGTGTTCTACGGTCCAATGATGTAGATTCAATACGTTTGTTGCGAAAAAATCCGTCGGAAGTTCGCTACCCGGAAACAAAGCATTCAGGTGCCGAAACGCAACCGTTTCGCATCATTTTTGGTGTTGTAGCGAAATGTGCCGAAACACTCCCACACATGTTCTATGGTTTAATGAGGTAAATTCAATGCGTTCATTATGAAAAAAATCTGTCAAAAGTTCGCTACCCGAAAACATCGCATTCGGGTACCGAAACCCACCCGTTTCGCATTATTTTTCGTGCATTAGCGAATGGCTACAAAACACTCCCAAACATGATTTTTGTGTTTTGTCTCCATGTAGTGCAGTACCCTCCTCTTCATGTGTATACCTAATAACAACCAAGGTAAAGGATTTAGGTAGTATAAAATTCTCACGTATGTTGAAGTTAATTTTAGCAAGGAAAGCATGCACCTCTTGTTGGAGTTTCTTAGCACTGCTGCGCGTAATTGGTCCTTCAGACCTAATGAGCTTGTGTACCCGATGCGTGGTCTTGTGTAACCGGTGCAATGTCCACATCACGAAACCTCCAACTATCACATGGGATCTGATTGTAGTAGTCTCGCTAAATACTCACATGTTCTTGCAGATTTTGCATGGATAATATATCTTCTTTATCTTCTCAATCATGCATAGTTCACCGCAACTTGAATGAATTTATTAAGTTCTCCATAGAAATAGGTGTCCGTCCTTTATGCCTTGTACATCCATGTCCTATCCATCTTTAAATAGCAACAAATAATTTAAATGGATTAAAACCATCACTTTAATAATTTTTAAACAAATAGTATATATACGTACACATGTATGTGTAGTTATTGAAAAAACTCAATGTCACATGTATTAATTAAAAAAATCAAAACCTAACTTGTTCTTGTCCCACTAAATCTTAGAAAAAATGTATCATGTATGTGTAAATATAGAAAAAACCAAATCTTCTCTCTCTCCATGGATCTAGAAAATTCATCATTAATAAATGAGGCTAAAACATCAAAATTGAGTACAAATAATCAATTAGATAATCTTGTTGTCCTTAAATAACCTAACTTCAGCCAAAAGCTTGAGGTAAATTGAGCTCCAAATGACTAAAACACACCTTAGAGGTCTACATCTACTTAGAGGTAAGGGAACTCTATTGGAGCCTTAAACCTATACAATAAGCTTAGAAAAATATTAGGTTAGCATCAACTTACCTCTTATAACCTCTAACTACAATGAAATCGAGTTGAAAACCTTCCTTCACATTTTCCTTTTTCTGGATTTTGAGGGACCACCTTCCTCGACCAAGAACCATGTTGTTGGGAAAAGGAAGAAGTATGGTTGGGCATTTTGTTGGCTATTTCTAGGGGTGGCTTGCCCCATGAGCTGCGTAGAAAAACATTTGCAAAGAGGCCACGGGGGCGAACCGCCCCTGGAGATGGCCCTGAAAAGATCATTTGCGGGGTTTAAAAAACATCATGTGTGAGGTTAGAGCAACTCTAAGAGTTTTCAAAAAAATTCTTTCCCAAAATGAGGTTTTGTGGACTATGCTAAAATTTTTTTTCCCTCAAAAACATATCAGGCCACAGCAGAACGCTAAAAACCACTCCCCAATATTTACCACGTCATCGTAATTGGGCCTACCTAGAACAGACCCCCCCCTCTACATCTAGAACAAAGCTCCATCGCTGTGCTCAAACGCCGCCGGCTCTGCCGCCAAGGCTCCTCACCTCCTCCTCCTGCTCCTCCTTGCCACCACCTCCTCGTCGCAGTCGCCGCGCCATCCATCTCCAGCACTGCTGCTCAGTCTCCCACATCCTCTTCCTCCTCTACCGCCGCTGCACCAGGCCCCTCCTCATCCAGGCACTACTACCAACCAGGCGGCTCTAGGCTCTAGTTCAGGAAGGGAAGAGCTGAGCCTTTCTTGGGAGGTTGCCGGTGGAGGAGCTAAGGAAGGATGGGGCGCGACAAGATCGAAATCAAGCGGATCGAGAACTCTACCAACCGCTAGGTGACCTTCTCCAAGCGCCGCAACGGGATCCTCAAGAAGGCGCGGGAGATCAGCATGCTCTGTGACATCGAGGTCGGCGTCATCATCTTCTCCAGCGCCGGCAAGCTCTATGACTTCTGCTCCCCCAAGACGTCGTCCGATGCGGCTACTTCGCGATTTGCGAGGTGCTCGATCTGCCCCGCCCTTCGCCTGTGCGCAGCAGGGAGTAGCCGTCGGGGGCGCCCCGGCGGAGCGCTAACCTAGCGCGACCATCCCAGCCTTGCGTCGCCCCTCTCACCCCTATGCCCATGTGCTGCAAGGAGCCGCCCCTTCCAGACCTGCGCCCGTGCGCTGCAAGGAGCCGCCGCCGGGGACGCCACGGTGGAGCACTAGCCGGGCGCCACAGTTCAGCTCCAACCCTCCTGACCCTACGCCTGCGCTGCTGGTCAGAGGAAGAGATAAGACAGAGGGAGAGGAAGAAGAAAGGTTTGAGTCATTGAGCGAGCGGCAAAAAAAAAGAGCGCGGAAGCATCTGGCGCGCGCGGCTTGGGGGATTGGGGAAGACCGCGCATCGCGAAAATATACGAGGCGAGGGGGCGTTTTTTACGTTGCTAACCTTTTGGGGATGTTTTGGGTGGACTGTTGGACTTTATTTTTTTCTCCTTTTTCCTTAAAAGGGAACGTTTTGGGTGGACTGTTGGACTTTATTTTTTTCTCCTTTTTTCCTTAAAAAGGTATCAGGGTAAGATTAGCAGCTTTTGAGGTTGTGAGGTTGCTCTCAGTGATGGCCTTAAAAATACTCAAGAAGCGGCTTCCGAGGCAACCCGAAAGCTACAGTAACCCACTCATATTCGTAGGAGCGGGTCGTATTTTGAGCCACCCCGACGTAGTGACTTTCTTGTAAAAATCTTGCGCACCAGACGGGCGTAGCCTGCACGAGATCACATAAGGAAGACACGGTTAACATTTGGTTTAAAAGCTGTAGCACCAGATATTTACAGAGGACATCATTCAGTGCTAGGCAACTTGCCTAGCTCTAAGAGGTTCAGCGTTGATTTGTGTTCCAGCACATTATAGCCGAGCACTTATGTACAGATGTCAATTCTCATTTCCCTGATGGGAAATTACCAATAACCGACATCCTACATAGAAATAGACAGTTTTCAGGATGCTAGGAGTTTCTGAGCGGATGCCAAATCAAATGCCATACTTAGACATCCTTTTTGGCGTCAGAAATGTCCTTCAGGTCACGCTCACTCTCTTCCGACCTTCCATGGGTTGCTTCCTCTAGCATCGTCTTGTTCTGTTTTGAGACAGCCTCCAGGTTCTTCTTGAGCCTTCGAATTTCTTTGACATAGTTGTGGAGCCGGTCGATGACTAGAGCAAGGAATAATGAGTATCCTGAAAGAATGTGAAGCTGCCAATTAGAATTTGTCCATGAAACTTCAAAATTGCATTATGGTCCATAGAACATATATATTGTGCTTGGCCTACATGTCCAATTGCTATCTGAGTGAATTCACTCATTGCTGACCGCGATTGTTGAAAATTATCACCACTAGCAATTTATTTTATTTTTACATATTGGAAGGGAGTATAAATCCTACAGTTTAATCTGAATTAAATATAACAGCTGATATTAGTGGAATTATATGGACTAAGATCAAGGAAGAAAGACATTCAGGGATAAACTTGCAAATTTCTAGGTACCAAGCATCCAAGGCACAGAATGAATTCAAACATCCCTTTGGTTGCTTTATGGAAGCACAAATACCATTGCATTAGTTTTTTTCCTTGAACAATGTTAAACAAGTTCCATATGAGAATGCACCGATTTAAGGGTTGAATGACTTAAGGAATACAATGTGCAAAAAATAACAAACTTAAAGATGATTAAAAAAGATTACATATAATGCATTAAATCGTTTTTTAGCCTCCATCATTTACTCCCCCTTATTTTAGCAGGCGCCAATCTTCTTCATCTGGCTGCATTGCATCGATATGAATCAAATAATCCATTGGGTGTACGTTCTGAGATGGATAAAATTGCTTCATTTTTATGTTATACTAAGGACAGGTAACCCCAAGCCTCATTACTTCCAAAGTGCAAAAGAATTCTAAGAACAAATATCATAATAATATGCACAACACATTCTGATACTGCACGATTGCAGCTACTCGTTTCACATTTAAGGCTTGGGACCCAATCATACTGGGATCCTTCAAGTGCTTTGCATCTCAAACAAACATGTTGTGTTTAAAGTTATTTGGGATCAACCTCAACTTAAATGGAGAAACAACTATATAATTGGCAAAATCCATGATCTGCATTGCAGAATAAGAATATAAGATATAGATGTAGCAAAAGGTATATGTTCAGTTTTCTGAAAAAAAAACATCGATATAAGGGGAGAGATATCCATGATCTACATTGCACGTAAGGTCAAGAAAAGGCCCCCCCGACACTAATGAGACATAGTGCAGGAAAGAGAAAATGAGACACCAAAAGAAAGGTTACTGTGTTTGTATTAAGTAGACTGCTTTTGCATATCCTATTCCAGAACATAATGGAATTGATGTCCGTAAAAGGGTACAGTATCATTGAAATGTGTCCAGCGCAAGACTGGTTCTACCAATTATTTATACACACATACTCCCCCATACACAATTGGAGGGGAATATGAAACACTCCATGTGAAAATCTTCTGAATTTAACTTCTACCATATGGAAGTGTTTGATTTTCTTTGGTGCAACTATTCATAGAACAATGCATTGAACATTATGAAAGCATACTAAAGATACAGAACAGGGTTTATAATGGTGAAGTAAAAAATGATGGTACATGTGACAACCACATTTTGTTGGTGTTTCATCATGATATAATAAACATTACATCCTAAAAATCCTGTTTGGGTAGGACTGATATCCATAGCCTCATAGATTAGTTCCGATTTCAATGAAATTATTAAATTTCCTGGAGCAAAAGCCTCATCCAAACAGGGGACAAGTCTAATAAAACAGAGTTTACCCTGAGCTCAATAATCAATCTACACCACTGGGTGCAATCTGCAAAGTGAAATCTAGGGACATCATAAATGAAATTTTTGATATACATCATCCCAGTATGTAGCCGTGTTATTGCTAAACTGTTATTTCAGAATAAAATCCTATGCTCCTGTATTGTACAACGAGATCGATTCATCCGTTCCCCTAATCCCTCCCTACATATGCGAAGCCTCAGCAACACACACCGCCGCGAAATTTAAGATGATGGACCAAATTAAACCGAGGAGACTAAGGGAATTCGAGAACGGATCGAGAAACCGCGCGTGCGTACCCATGAGCGAGGCCTCGAGGAGGTGGCGCGCGAGGAGGACCTGGTCGGTGGGGGTGAGCCCCACGACCCCGGCACCGTCGAGCTCCCCCTCGGCGCGGCCGCGGATCTGGGCCATGCTGTGGAGGCTGGATGCGAGCACGACGAGGACAGTGGCCGCCACGGTACGCACCATGACGGGCCCGCGCCCCCGCTTGAGGCGGTCGAGCGCGAGCACGGCCAGCTTCCGCAGCGGCGTCTTGAAGAGCAGCGTCGCCGCCACCGCGGCCTCCGCCGCGAGCACCGTGAAGAGGAGCTGGATCATCGCGCCGGGCCGTCGGCGGAGGGAAAAGACGAGGAGGAGCCGAGGAGGCAGGGGTTTGGCTTTGGCCGGGGTTTGTTGGATCGAGGGGTTCGTTCCCCTCCCTTTTCTTGACGCCTGTCGCCGGAGCGGTGCCTTTACCGCGTGGTGGGTTTTTGGAATCTGGAAGGGCAGAGGGGTTACTGCGAAAGCGAGCAGGAGAACAAGAATGCCGTTGGATTGATGGTCAAGGACGGCGTGCTGGAGCGGTATTCTTCTTCGCAGTAGACGGTTTTGTTTCCGGGTTGTTTGGTTCTACGGACTAAGGGGGTGTTTAGCACCCCTATTTTAGTCACTTTTAGCCCCTAATGCTCCCAAACACCTAGGCTAAAATGGATCATAATCCATTAGCTCCTCAAGGGGTGCTAAAATCGACTAGAAACGCTAAAAGTGGTCCCCCTCGTCCATTTTTCCACCGGTACCCCGCACCCCTCCTCTCTCCTCCCACTCTCGCACGCGCGCCGCCACTCCCGTTCCTCATCCACTCCCGTCTGGATCTCGCACCTCCGCCGCTCCCTTCCCTCACCGTGCCCCCTCCGCCGACGCGCCTCCGCCGCTCCCTTCCCTCACTGCGCCCCCTCCACCGACGGGCCTCCGCCGTCCTCTCCCTTCCACTAACCGTCACCCTCCTTTTCTTCCCCACCCCACCGCCTTCCTTGCGTCGCCACCCCACCTCCGTCCGTCCCTCCCCACCACGCACAGCGGCATCGTCCCCACCCCACGCCGCTCTAGATCCAGATCCAGAGACCCCACTCGCGCGTCGTCATGGACAGCCACGGCGACGACCCCTTCTCACAGCCGTATTCGCCCTTCCCCTCCGGCGCCTTCGACCTTTTCTCCCAGGCGGATTCGTACCAAGGGCCACGATCCGGGATGCAGGCCTTGGATCTGAACTCGCAGGTCGACGAGTTCCCTGCCTTCACCTCATACGCCGACATCCTCCGGGGTGAGGACGGCGGAGTTGCTCGAGCGGGCGGTGCTCGCACCCTCGGGCTTCACGTACCCTGCAATGGCGGCGGAGGCAGCAGAGGAGGAGGCGGCACGAGAGGTGGCGGCGTAGGGGGGAGGAAGGTTCGTGGCACTGGGGGAGCAGAGGATGCGACGCCGGGAGAAGCAGAGGTGGCGGCGCAATCCCTGGCGGTGGCAGTGGCTGTAGCAGAGGTGGTGGGCATGATAGAGTCGGAGTGTCCGATCTTTCGGTGAGTGGAGATAAATTCGACTTGGTGGAAGTAGACCCTCACGATCCGACTACGACGAGCGAACCCGAAGCGCCAATGCAATCGTTGAACCAACTTCCTGTGGTTACCAACCTTGCTAGCGCAAGATCAGCCTGATCACGAAGATCAATTCCTGTCCGCAATCGAAGAACGAACAAGAAAAAGAGGCGAGCAATCTAAATATCACTTGAAGGTGGAGTTCTGAATCACACAAGGACAGCGCGTATTTGCGCGTGTTCGAGAGTAGCTAAAGCTAGATGTAAAACAAAACTCAAGTCGTAAACAAAAGGGACTTCGACTAAATAAAGCGGGCGCAGCCCCTGGAGTCCGGAGGGGTCGCGCGCGCCCAACCCTAGGCGTGCCACCTGGGCTGCCCTGTTGGGCCATCTTCTTATTCCGCTGGGCCTTCGTTCCTTAACACCATAATGAAGTTTAATTCTCTCGCACGGGCCCGAGTGATTGGCCCAACTGGATGATCAACTGTAGGCGCCTGAGGTGGAGGAGCAACTGGAGGCGCCTGAGGTGCTGCTGGTGTAGATGTACTCGTGGTGTCCTCATCATCCTCCCCTTCTTGAACTGAAGTCGTCCTCGACGGCAACTCCTCATCTTCGCCCAATACAGTTTCAAATCTGCAACATTAAAACTCGTGGAAACACCAAACTCCGCAAGCAGGTCAAGGATATAAGCATTATCATTAATCTTGGTTAGCACTTTAAAAGGACCAGCAGCACGTGGCATCAATTTAGAACGACGTAAAGTAGGAAAATGATCCTTTCTCAAATGCAACCAAACCAGATCACCCGGTGCAAAAGTAACATGTTTTCTCCCTTTACTACCCGCAACCTGATATTTAGCATTAGCAGCAGCAATGTTTTGTTGAGTTTGCTCATGCAAGCTAATCATTTGATCAACATGTGCAGCGGCATCTATGTGTGGGGAGTCCTCGGCATTAAGTGTAAACAAATCAATAGGCGCCCGAGGAATATAACCATAAACAACCTGAAAGGAACACATCTTTGTAGAAGAATGCGTTGCATGATTATAAGCAAACTCAACATGAGGCAAGCAATCTTCCCAACGTTTTAAGTGTTTATCTAAAACAGCCCTAAGCATGGTGGACAAGGTTCGATTAACCACCTCAGTTTGTCCATCAGTCTGAGGGTGACAAGTGGTGCTAAACAACAATTTAGTTCTCATTTTATTCCACAGTGATCTCCAAAAATGACTGAGAAACTTAGCATCACGATCAGAGACTATTGTATTTGGAATACCATGCAAACGAATAATCTCACAAAAGAACAATTCAGCAACATTGCTAGCATCATCAGTCTTATGACAAGGTATAAAATGAGCCATTTTGGAGAAACGATCAACAACCACAAAAATATTGTCCCTCCCCTTCTTAGTTCTAGGCAATCCCAAAACAAAGTCCATAGAAATATCAAGCCAAGGGGAAGTAGGAACAGGCAAAGGCATGTACAAACCATGGTTGTTCAATCGTGACTTAGCTTTCTGGCAACTAGTGCAGCGTGCAACAAGGCGCTCAACATCAACGCGCATCCAGGGCCAAAAGAAGTGGGCAGCCAGCACTTCATGCGTCTTGTAGACGCCAAAGTGCCCCATGAGACCGCCTCCATGCACTTCCTGTAACAACAAACGACGAACCGAGCTAGCTGGAACACACAGCTTGTTAGCGCGAAACAGGAACCCGTCCTGTATGTGAAATTTGCCCCATGGTTTGCCATGAATACAATGAGCGAAAGCATCGTTAAAATCAGCATCGTCCACATATTGATCCTTCACAGTTTGCAAGCCAAAGATTTAAAATCTAACTGTGACAGCATGGTATAGCGACGAGACAAAGCATCAGCAATGACATTTTCCTTCCCGCTCTTGTGTTTAATAATGTAAGGGAAAGACTCAATGAATTCTACCCATTTAGCATGACGACGGTTCAGGTTTGTTTGGGTACGAATATGTTTTAAAGCCTCATGATCAGAATGAATTATAAACTCGCGATGCCAAAGATAGTGCTGCCAAGTATGCAAAGTACGCACTAAAGCATAAAGCTCCTTATCATAAGTAGAATAATTCAAGCTAGCACCACTTAATTTCTCGCTAAAGTAAGCAACCGGTTTTCCTTCTTGTAACAAAACAACACCTAGCCCAATACCGCTAGCATCGCATTCAAGCTCAAACACTTTAGTAAAATCAGGCAACTGCAAGAGAGGAGCATTGGTTACTTATGTTTCAAGGTGTTGAACGCAACCTCTTGCGAATCACTCCAAGCAAAGGGAACATCCTTCTTTGTAAGATCATGTAGAGGTGCTGCAATGGAGCTAAAATCACGAACAAACCGGCGGTAGAAACCTGCAAGGCCAAGGAAGCTTCGAATTTGTGTGACCGTCGTCGGTGTAGGCCACGCCCGAATGGCATCGATCTTGCTGCTATCGACCTCAATGCCCTGTGGAGTAACAACATAGCCAAGAAACGAGACACGTTGTGTGCAAAACATGCATTTTTCGAGGTTAGCAAATAAATGGGCCGCACGCAACGCATCAAAAACAGCACGCAAATGATCTAAATGCTCTTCCATAGACTTGCTGTAAATGAGGATATCATCAAAATAGACAACTACAAACAATCCTATGAAGGGTCTCAGAACTTCATTCATCAAACGCATAAATGTGCTGGGAGCATTTGTCAAACCAAACGGCATAACCAACCATTCATATAACCCAAATTTCGTTTTAAAAGTCGTTTTCCATTCATCACCCAATTTCATGCAAATCTGATGGTAGCCACTACGCAAATCAATCTTAGTGAAAATAATGGCACCACTAAGCTCATCTAGCATATCATCAAGGCGTGGTATATGGTATCGATAGCGAATGGTAATGTTATTAATAGCACGACAGTCTACACACATACGCCATGAGCCATCTTTCTTTGGAACAAGTAACACGGGAACGGAGCAAGGGCTAAGAGACTCACGAATATAACCCTTGTCAAGCAACGCCTATACCTGGCGCTGGATTTCCTTCGTCTCATCCGGATTTGTACGGTACGGTACGCGGTTCGGAAGCTGTGCGTCGGGAATGAGGTCGATCTGGTGCTCAATGCCACGAAGTGGTGGGAGTCCCGGTGGCAAATCTTTTGGAAAGACATCAGCGTACTCCTGCAAAATGTTAGCAACCGCAGGGGGAATATCCAAAGATGGTGCATCATCAAGTGAAACGAGCACACTAGAGCATATAAGGGCATAGCATGGCAAAGGAGCATCGCGTAATTCATCAAAATCAGCACGTGTAGTAAGCAAAACAGGAGCATTCAACTTGATTTCAGAATTAACAGACGTCGATGGTTCAAGTTGTTTAGGAGTTTTAGCAGCTCCAGCAAGATCATCTTTAAGAATTTGTTCAGGTGTCATTGGATGTATAATTATTTTCTGACCCTTAAACATGAAAGAATAGTGATTTCAACGACCATGATGCAAGCTATCAGTATCATATTGCCAAGGTCGCCCAAGTAACAGAGAGCATGCTTCCATGGGAATAACATCACAATTGACAAAATTAGAATAAGCACCCATGGAGAAAGGAACACGGACTGATCGAGTAATTCTAATTTTCCCACCATCATTAAGCCATTGAATGTGATATGGATTTGGATGCTTACGAGTGGGTAAAGACAACTTTTCAACCAGCGTGGTACTCGCCAAATTGTTGCAGCTGCCGCTGTCGATGATGATGCGAATCGACCGCTCCTGCACAATGCCCTTGGTATGGAAAAGAGTGCGTCGCTAATTCTTCTCGGACGGAGTGACCTGTGTACTAAGAACACGCTGCACAACAAGACTTTCATACCTATCGGCGTCGGTTGACATGTACCTCCATAGCTGCATGGTCAGTGGCAAGCATCGCATGTTGAGTATCTTCAGAATCACTAGTGGAAGAATACTCACCATCATCACGAAGAAGCAAAGTGCGCTTGTTCGGACAGTCCCGAAACACGTGGCCAAATCCTTTGCAACGATAACACTGAATATCCCGTGTACGGCCTGTGGGAGGGGCGGCGCCTGTGGAAGGGGCAGCGCTTGCAGGTTTGGCCGTTCTCTCGCGCGGTGTAGTGGTGGGCGTGGGTGGCGCAGGGAGAGCGGGTGCGGAGTTGGATGTCGAGCTTCTTCCTGCAAAAGAGTTAGAAATTGTCTTCGAGCGGCGTCCCTACACTTCACGTTCAGCTTTGCAAGCATATTCAAATAATGTTGTCATATCTGTGTAGTCCTTATAATCAAGTATATCCTGAATTTCGCGGTTCAAACCACCACAAAAACGTGCCATAGCAGCGTCGTTTTCCTCCAATAACCCACAACGAATCATGCCTATTTGTAATTCCTGGAAATATTCCTCAACAGATTTGGAACCTTGCTGAAAACGTTGCATTTTATTAAGCAAATCTCGGGCATAATAAGAAGGCACAAATTTGTGGCGCATAGCAGCTTTTAATTGATCCCAAGTGGTGGGAATGGTATTGGGATGTTTGTGTTTATATTCACGCCACCAAATTAAAGCAAAATCAGTAAATTCACTAATAGCAGCTTTAACTTGAGAATTAGCAAGAATATCATGGCATGAAAATTTCTGTTCAACTTCTAATTCCCAATCAAGATATGCAGCAGGATCATATTTGCCATTAAAAGGTGGAATTTTAAATTTAATCTTGGAAAAGGAATCATTACCGGGACGGCGTGGCACGCGGCGGGCATGGCCTCGGCGGTCGCCATCGTCCTGGTCCGAGTCACCACCATAACCCTGCTGCAACTCTGTGACTGTTGTGTGCAATGCATCGAGGTGTGCCACAACTGTGTCGAGGGTGGCCTTAGCGGCCGTCTGTGCAAGGTCTAGCTGATCGCACCGCTCGGTCGTCGAGGAGATCGTCGAGTCCAGCCATTCATGAATCGTCTGAATGTCCGTGACAAGCCCTTCAACTTGTGCCCGTATGCCCTGCAGCTGGTTAGCCCCCGCGTCGACATCATCTGCCATGGTTAGCGCAAGGACAAGAACAAAAATGACGACAAAACAGGGGTGCAACAGCTCACAAGGCGCTCACACTAGTGCTGTTATCAAATTCTTATTCGTTCTTACCACGCACACAGGGGTGAACTGCAACCAACCGGTGGAACTCGTGAAAGATTGGAGGAGCGATTGCCTGGAGAAACAAAATCTGCTCGTCGTAGAACTATGTGGAGTTTTGGGAAGGCTGCACTCAAATGAAGGATTAGCACAATCAAACAATAATGCAAAGTTGAAATATAGTGCCAAACACGTAACAAGAGTTGCTGGTAACAGGGGAAACCGAAAGAACAGAGGTAAAGAAACGGCCAAGGTGGAGAGGGCGCACCTCTTTTGTTTCTCTGTGTGTTTTTTTTTCACAGAGGGTGCCCCAAAATGGATAATATGAACACAGAGGATCTCAAACAGCAAAGTGCGGCACACACTTTTTCCGAAAGTACAGGGGCGCACCTCTTTTGTTTTTGCTGTTTTCTTCTTTTTTTTTGCAGGGTGCCCCAAAACTGATAATATGAACACAGAGGATCTCAAACAGCAAATTGCGGCACACACACACTCTCTCTCTAGAGTAAGGTGAACCTCAGAAAAATGTACCAAGAAAGAGAGATATGGATATGAAAAGCTGGCACGGGATGCGTGGGGAAGGGCGCGGTATGCGTGGGGGGGGGTGCGGAGTTGCCCCAGAGGGTCGTGACCCAGGGGGGTTCACGGCACGCGCAAGGAGTTTCCACCGAAACAAAACCGGATCACCTTCCGTCTCCCTGTTGGATTTTTTTTTTGCTTCTTTCCCTTTTTGTTTGCACTTTCCTTTTTTTTGATTGCTTTCTATCTTTTTTTTTTGGACAGGGGAGGGGGAGATCAGAGGGGTGGGATGGCGCGACGTGGTTGTCGCGAGGGGGGGCGATGGGCGCGGCGTGGTAGGGTTGGCGAGCAGCGGAACGGCATCGGCGAGAACTAGGGTTAGAAGAAAAACGAGAAACAAGAGATTAAACACAAGTAACCAGCAACAATTGAACGAGAAGGCACACAAATTCAACAATGCAAAGTATTGAAAGAAGGTGCAAGGCTCAAAAAGGGTTGCTGGGACAAAGATCTAAACTGAAAAGAAATTTTTGTTTGGTTTTTGTGGACTGTAGGAATGGGAAAAAACACTCGATAAACTCACCGATCAACCTGGAAAGT
>NW_014576737.1:19429-21661 GCF_000263155.2 Setaria italica
CACCATGATGAAAGTTTAATCTCTCGCACGGGCCCGAGTGATTGGCCTACTGGATGATCACTGTAGGCGCTGAGGTGGAGGAGCAACTGGAGGCGCTGAGGTGTTGCTGGTGTAGATGTACTCATGGTGTCCTCATCAGGGCACGCGACTAGGAACATGTTCATTGGATCCGCGTCTGATGGTGGTGCCGGCGGCGGTGGATGTGCCGGTGGGCGTCGTCGACGTGGAGGCAGTGTTGATGAGGAAGGTTTCTTGTACGCTGACGAAGGAAACGCGCCAGATGTTGCTGATGGCATCGAAGTGATCTTTCTTGGCTCTTCTAAGGTACTGATCTAAACTTGAACTGCAGCTTGTATGCAATTATGCTGTTGTGATTGTTGATTGTTGATTGTTGTGATCTAAACGCACTAGATGTTGCTGCAACTTGAACTGCGCCAGATGTATGCAGCTTGTATGCAATTACTGAGATAAACTTGTACTGATCTAAACTCGTGTTGATTGTTGAACTTATGTTGATTATTGATTGTATGCAACTTCTAAGGTACTGATCTAAACAGGTTGATTGTTGATTGGTGATTGTTGTAGTAATCTAGACATGTTGATTTGATTGCTGATTGCTGATTCATTTGATTGCTGATTCTTCTAGTAACCCAGTGGAGCCATCACTTGTATGAGTAGCTAAGCTATGTAAGAGTAGCTAGATTAATATGTATGAGTACCATCATTGGCAGCAGAGCTTCATTGGCATATGTATGAGTAATCCAGCAATAGCTAAGCTAGTAAGAGTGGCTAAGCTGTTTTGTATGACTTTTTTATATCCTTGTGTGTATGCACTAGATTAAAGGTGATAAGGCATATTGGTCAGAACCAAATACACTTTTTGTTCTGTAATTTGTGTGTTGAGCAAATTAGAGAAGGGAATTGTCACAAAGCTACCATGTCCGCAAGATGTTACAAAATAGTGAAAGAAAAATATTTTGCTACAACTGGATTGAAACATGAAAGGAGGCAGTTCAGGAATAGGCTACATGGATTAAAAATATTGTACACCTTCTGGAGGGGCTTGCACACAGAAAGTGGCTTGGACAGGGCTTCAAATGGTACTGTCACAGCTCCAGATTGGTGCTGGGAGAAAAACACAAAGGTAAGTCCCATTTCAGTGTTGTGTAACCTCCTGTCTTATGTTATGCTCTGAGATAGTTATGTTCTTAACCACCATTGTATTTGTTTTGCGGGGTCCCAAATCAGAATGTAAAAAATTCAAATATGAATATGGTGTTCTAGAGTATATGGATCAGCTAGAGGAGATATTCCATGAGGTTGTAGTAGATGGGTCTACCTCCTTCATACCTAGAGCAGAAGATGAAGAACCTGGAGAAGAAGATGAAGAACTTCCTGGAGAACCTGGAGAAGAAGATGAAGAACTTCCTGGAGAGCAGGGGTTCCCTTTTGATTGTGATGACAGCCCAGTTAGTACTAATAGCAGGAAGAGGGTTAGTAGTACTAGCACTAGGTCCACTGCCACAAGTCCTGGAAAGAAGTCCAAGAGCCCTATGGTTCAGGTTATGGACAAAATGTTGAATAAATGGGTTGAATCTGATGCTAGGCACCACAAGATATTGAAGAAAAAGGTGGATGAGAAAACTACCAAGGAGATGAAGGAAAGAGCATAGTTGAAGAAGTGTTAAGAATTGGCCTTAGAATGTGGTGCTGCTCCTGATAGTGTTGAGTACTATGCTTGCCTGAACATTTTTAAAGATGGAATGCACAGAGAGTTCTTCTGCAATATCCTAAGTCCTGAAGCTAGGCTGATTTTCTTAAAGAGATGGTGCGAGGAACACAAGATGTATTAGTTTAGGGCCTGTTGAACTGAGTTGTTTGCTACTTTGCTATCTTAGTGTGTTTGAACTGTGCCAGAACTGAGTTTTAACTGTCTTTGAACTGAGTTGTTTGAATAAAATGAATACTGTGACTGATTTAGGATGAAATAGTTGCTTGCTTATTTGGTTTCATACTTTGTTAAGTTCTAAGATAGTTTTATAATGATAATCAAAGTATGAAACCAAAACAGGGTGGTTGGTAAACAGTTATATGATGGTAAACAGTTATATGATGATGAACACATTGCAGTGTAATGATGATGAACACAAACAGAGATAGTTGTGCTGTCTTTGAACTGAGTTGTTTGAACAAATGAATAGTGTACTATCTAATAGTACTAACCTTTTGCAT
>NW_014576737.1:21761-34598 GCF_000263155.2 Setaria italica
CGACCTCTTGTTATAACATGTTTAGGATGAGTTGCCCATTATTTCATCAACTTCATGATTTATTGGTTGACTCCTATGGTTTGAGAGGGACTCGAGATATGTCAATAGTGGAGGCTTTAGGATGTTCCTATGGATACTTGGTGCACCACAGTCACTTAGGCAAGTTGAGGATCGATTTGTGAGGTCATTGGAGACAATAAGCCGTACGTTCGACAAAGTGTTATGCACTGTTCTTAAGCTAGCAGTAGATAATATTAGGCCACTCGACCCTGAATTTAAGACGGTGCACAAAAGATTACTAAACCCTCGGTTTGCTCCATATTTCAACAACTGTATAGGAGCTATAGATGGCACACATGTTTCAGTTGTGGTGCCAAGTGATAAGGTGATGCAATATACAGGGAGACATGGGTATACCACACAGAATGTGCTAGCTATTTGTGTTCGACATGAGGTTTACATTTGTTGTTAGTGGATGGCCTGGATCGGTCCATGATATGAGAGTGTTCAGTGATGCCATAGAAAAATACGGTGACAAGTTTCCACATCCTCCTACAGTTACACTAGTTTCTATACGATAGTCTTTACATTTGTCCTTATATGTTGTCTAGTTCTTTTACCTAACAAGTTTGCCTTCATTTGTAGGCAAGTTTTACCTAGTTGACTCGGGGTATCCTAACCGTCCCGGTTACCTAGCACCTTACAAGGGTACGAAGTACCATCTACCGGAGTTTCGTAATGGTCCAATGCCCAAAGGTATGCAAGAGACCTTTAATTATGCACATTCATCCCTTAGAAATGTTATCGAGAGGTCCTTTGGAGTTTTGAAGATGAAGTGGAGGATACTGATGGGTATACCAAGTTTTCCAATGCACAAGCAAAGCAAAATTATTGTGGCATGCATGGCAATTCACAATTTTATTCGAGAGAATGGTATTGCTGATAGGGAATTTGATTTGTACGATTGTGATGAAAATTTTATTCCAATGCCCGGAACTTCAACCGTGGAGGAGATAGGACAAGTACCCAAGGAGGAGATGAAGATAGCAACATGAATGCATTTCGAGATGAAATAGCTCATGCCTTGTACAATAGGTCATAAAAAAATTGATTTCAATGTTGTAATGATAATGTATTTTTAGTTTAATTTTGGAGTTATTGGACATTGTAATAGACATAATATTCCCTTCTCATGCACTGTTGTAAGAGTGAAAGAGAAAGAGAAGAAGGGAGAGGAGAAGAATCAAGAAGAAAGGGAGGCATGCATGCATGCAGTGCAAGAGAGGAGAACGGAGGGCCAAGAGGGCCAGCGCAGCGCATGCATGCATGCAAGGAGGGCCAGCGCAGCACGCGCATGCATACAAGGAGGGCCAGTGCAGCACGCGCATGCATGCAAGGAGGGTCAGCGCAGCGCATGCAGTGCAGGCGGGAGGGGCAGCGCGCGCGCGCGGGAGGGGCAGCGCGGGAGGAGGAAAGCAGGGGCATGGGAGTCATTTTGCTTATTAGGTGCTAAATTTTAGCCTCCCATCCAAACACCTTAGGTGCTAAATTTTAGCCCCTTTATTTGAGTGGGCTAAACTTTAGCCCAGGGCTAAATTTTATCCCCTCCTCCCAAAGAAGGCCTAAAGTTACTTTAGTTCCTATCACATCGAATGTTTAGATAATTAGAGAGGATTAAATATGTGCCAATTAGAAAACTAATTGCACAGATGGAGACTAATTCGCGAGACAAATCTATTAAGCCTAATTAGCCCATGATTTGACAACATGATGCTACAATAAATATATGCTAATCATGAATTAATTAGGCTTAATAGATTCGTCTCGCGAATTAGCCTCCATCTATGCAATTAGTTTTGTAATTAGTCTATGTTTAATACTCTTAATTAGTTTTTAAACATTTGATGTGACAGGGACTAAACATTAGTCCATGGAAACAAACACCCCCTAATCCCCATTTGGATCCTCTCCGGACAGTATGTCCCATGGACAGTGATAATAATATAGTTGTTTGGATTTCATGATTATGCTCCCGATAGTATATTGGTTGAAAATCTGGTTGAAAATCTCAATTGTCTATAATGTCCTTAGTTTGTATAGGGAATAAGGATTGGGATACCAACATATAATTTTCAAATAGCTAGGTTGGAGTATGAGGGATAAGGGTCGTGGGTCCTCATCGACTAAGATATTGGTCGGTCCTGATACAAGTCTGGAGGCCGGGCGAACAGATTCTGTTCGGATATTGCAGGATATATGTTGTAGTCCGACTCAAATGTTTTTCATGTAACAACCAACTAAGATTAGATTCTATCCAACTTGTAACCCTAGGTCATCAGCCTATATAAGATGGCTAGGGGCACCCGCTGAGGGCACGTTAACTCTTCGCACCTGCAATCAGCAATACAATCCACCAGAACACAGGACATAGGGTATTACTCTCTGAAGGTCCGAACCTGTCTAAACCTTGCGTCCCCATGTTACCATTCGAGTTCTTAGTCTTACGATCTCCTCCGCCTACAAATCTACCACTTGGATAATCCCCTAGTGGACTGCCGGTCACTAAATCCGATAGTTGGCGTGCTAGGTAGGGGTGATCATGAGATCCTCCCCAGCGAGCTCGACGGAATCCCGCCCCAGCGTCATCTTTCCCGAGAGCATGAAGGATTTCCTCGCCAATCCGATTTAGCTCCGCTTTGGGAGCATGCCGGTGGACTCCAACTCCGCCGCCTCCATCGCCAACTTGGTGTCCGCCACCAGCTCGGCATCTGTTGGACCGCATCGGTGGAGCAAGGTCATCCAAGGATCATCAAGCTGTTTGCCCAGTATGTCGGTGATCCCTCTCTCTCAGTGAGGATCCCACGCATCCTCACGGCAACACACCCACCCACACCCTCCAATCTAATCGCGGCGCTAGATCGCATCAGCAACACCATTGCTAAGTGCATCAACCTCTCTGAGGTGGCACTACACCCCAGAAGGTGGCACAAGGCTCTCCCCGCACCCTTTACGGCATCAAGAACTCGGCTGCCATGTTTTTCAGTAAAACTTGTGCAGTCTTTCCAGATCCAATATAATGACCCACCCCAACCCACCCAGTTTCCGGACTACGGTGAGTTCCAGGTCCCTCGCTTCGCCTTAACCCCAAACCCTTATGGCGAGGGTGATGATAGAAACTCTACGTCACTAGATCGAGAAGTCTTCGATGTCTCCGCCAACAAACCTCCTTGTGATGGTGAAACTTCCTCCTAGGTGGAAGGGCGCAATGAGAGAAATCGAGATCGCAGCAAGCGCCACCAATAGGAATGAGCCGAGCAAGTTCGTCAGCCGCCTGCCACCCCCACAGCGGCCGGTGCACCGCCCGTCATGCTGACACCTAACTGCGGCGACAATGATGACCAAGGGGGCAGTGGAGGTTGACGCAGGCATCCCTTATGTGCCCACAATCTGCAGGCCGACCTTGAACAAGCCGTTCATGACATCTTCGCCACACCCTAGGACAACCTAGGGGCTGTTTTTGCCAACCTGGAAAATCTTCCAGACTCGGAGCAACAGCAACGGATCCGGGTGTGCATCTGTGTTGCTAACACCTAGATTGAGGAAAAGTCCCAGGCCCCAGCATGCTCAAGAAGCTGATCATTGCACTCCAGATCTACATCTACCTGGCATTCCCGAAGCCAATTTACTCAGAGTAGATCCGATCGTAGTCGAGCCTATCACGGCCGCGGTAGGGAAGGTTGGCTGTACCCATTCAAAAGGAGGAGGTGAACCAATCTCAAAGCAACGACCACCACCCCGACGATGACAACCGCCGACCAGATAACCATCACCACGACAACCGTCGGCGCGATGGACGAGGAGACGGCGAACATTGCGGTCGGTCTGGTCAGCAACCTGACCGCGACCTCCATGGTGAGCTCAACAACTGTCACCAGGAGCGGGACGAGGCTGAGCTCCGCCAGATCAACCACTTAACAAGTACATTAATTTCTTCCAACACTGGGTTCAGAAAACAAAGTTTTACAGAGTTCATGAGCAGCGGAAAGATAAAATAGAACAGCGGAAGCTAGCATCGGGTCGGATGTCCGTGATGAGGCCAATCAGGACATCAATGATCCCTCTCCTCGCCATCCGAGGAGGGATCCCACTCGATCGTCCACCCAGGAGGAAGCTTCAACTTCACTTGAAAGATATGCCACAAGCAAGGCTGAGCTATTAAGCTCAACAAGACTTAACCGACTGGTGGGAAACTACTCCACCAACCTCTAGACATGCAAGGCTCTTTGGCTGAGGGGTTCGTTTTGCCAAAAACTTACTACAGTAGGTCCTTACTTTCAATATTTTAGCTTTGATTCTAAGTTCATTAACTAGTTTATATTGGCAACTTATGATAAACAAACATGGTTTCCAAACAATGTATAGAACAAGCATCAAGGTTCATATCATCCTCATGTTCCACCTTTACTCAGTGTAGCATAGTGATCAAGTAGTCTCAAACTGTGAGTGGCAGACGAATTGATTCGAATTTCTTAACCATGCATGGTGAACCTAATCTCACGACATCCGCGCACCACCGAGGGTCGCTTCCTGTGTCGGCCGTCCCCATCAATTCCCAGGCACGTGTCAGGTCCAAACTTCCCTTGGCATGCAATGCTCCACAGTCCCGACCTCTTGTTGTACTGTGACCGCACTTGCACCCACATGATGCACCATGGGAACATCGTTCTAGGGATAGAGGTGTATAAGCCACGCCCTAGTTCAATCACGTACTAGGCTTCTGATGAGGACACCACAAGTACATCTACACCAGCAGCACCTCAGGCGCCTCCAGTTGTTCCTCCACCTCAGGCGCCTACAGTTGATCATCCAGTTGGGCCAATCACTCGGGCCCGTGCGAGAGAATTAAACTTCATCATGGTGTTAAGGAACGAAGGCCCATCGGAATAAGAAGATGGCCCAACAAGGCAGCCCAGGTGGGGCGCCTAGGGTTGGGCGCGCGTGACCCCTTTGGACTCTAGGGGCTGCGCCCCCTTTATTTAGTCCGAGTCCTTTTTGTTTACGACTTGAGTTTTGTTTTACATATAGCTTTAGCTACTCTTGAACACGTGCAAATACGCGCTGTCCTTGTTGATTCAGAACTCCACCTTCGAGTGATATTTAGATTGCTCGCCTCTTTTTCTTGTTCGTTCTTCGATTGCGGACAGGAATCGATCTTCGTGATCAGGCTGATCTCGCACCGGCGAGGTTGGTAACCATCGGGAGTTGGTTCAGCGATTGCATTGGCGCTTCGGGTTCGCTCGTCGTAGTCGGATCGTGAGGGTCTACTTCCACCAAGTCGAATTTATCTCCACTCACCGAAAGATCGGGCACTCCGACTCTATCAGCTTCCCCATCCCATACTAGGTATGAGATTAGTACTTTCAAACACTTGATCACGAACACCAACACTTTCCGACCTTACCCAGATTCATGTAGACAGACGGGGCGATCCACCGACCACCAAAAGAGTTTACAAGGCTCTGCCCCGTCCAACGTCCTTATAGCTGTAACCAGAAGGAGAACAAGCAACTCCTATAACTCGCGAGTGACAGGGAATCACTCGACTTTTACCGAGTCCTGTTAAGCACTGCAACTACTCGGACTTATCATGCTAGTGTTCAGATCAAGGAAACTGAGTCATGCATCTAAGGTTTCAAAAAACTTCTATAATGTAGATGCACATACATATAAAAGAAGGCATGCGCAAGTTTAGAAAGATTGGGTTATGCTCCGAGGCTTTCCTTAGATCGGGGCGGAGGCAAACTGATCTTCGGGGTGCTCTGCTTCAGCTCCTGCAGGTGGCAGCTCTGCTACAGCTCCATCTTCTAGCACCGGGTGCAGCTCGTATGTGCCGTCGGTGAGGTTTAGTTCTACATGGAAATACAAATGCAGGGGTTAAACACTTAGATGGTTATTTCAACAACACTTGCAAGCTTTAGCTCAGAAACTGTATCAAGACTATAGGAAAGGTGTGGAATCCCAAGCTTTTGTTGATAGAGAACAAGATAAAAGAGTCCTAAATATGCACTAGAACATGTTTGGGAGTGTTTTTGTGCATTCGGTTCCGGCACGAAACTTAATATAGAGTGATGAGGACATCAACCCCTACACAGGACCTACTACTCCAACGGAACCAGCACCAACGTCACTTCCCACTACACCAAGTCCAGAAACGTTTCAAGGTCCAATAACGCGAGCCCGTGCACGTGACCTAAATTATGTGATCCTTTTAAGGAATGAAGAAGAAGATTCTGTCCAGGAATGACAACCTGAACGCCATCTATGGAAGCTAATAAAGGGTGCTGCGCCACCTATCTTTTGGAAAGATTGTTTCCATGTAATACGTAGCTATTTTAGAAAGGTTAGGTGGGGATTTCAGCCAAAGATTCATGCTGGACGAAATTCCCTCCCCACCTTTCTCCTATTTAGTCCTGCTCACGCCCCCTTGGTTTGGCGGGTTTTCTTTGATAAGTTTAGCCATTGTGCAAACGTCCTGTACTGCAGTTGTGCTCAGCAGCCACCTGTGGACAGCCATTGTGAACCCCAATTCGTGAGTGATTGATATTCAGTTGTGCCTTCATCTTGTTCTTGCTTGTTCTTCGATTGCTTGCGGGAATAGAACCTCGTGTTCAGGTTGATCTTGCCATCAGCAAGGTCAATAACCATTTGGAGTTGGTTCAGCGATTGCTAAGGCGCCACGACCTGTTCGTTTGTAGTCGGATCGCAAGAGTCACCTCCTCCACAAATCGAAGTTATCCCTCTCACCGAAAGATCGGGCACTCCAGCTCTATCAAGTGGTATCAGGTTTCAGGTTGTTCGGTGAGATCTACCCCCTTTATTTGTAGTTTTGTTCATCGTCCTATCGTCCACCAGAAAAGCCACCAAAAAAAAAAGTTTCAGGTTAGAACCACTGTCCAAGACCTTTTGAGCCTTTGCATCTTTCATTCAGTTTATTGCTTTGTTGAGTTTTTGGTTGCATCGCTGTGTCGTGTTGCTGGTCTTGGCGTCTAGTCCTTTAGAGTTTTGAGTTCCTGTCACGTATTAGTTCACATCTTTGCACTTGATCCTCCTTTTCCTTTGTCCTCCTTGTTCCTGTAATCTTTCCCACGTCATAGACCCCCTTGTGCACGCCACATTTCCACCTACAAAAGGAAAGTAATTTATTTCGGGTTTTGTTTTATCTCGGCAAGGAAACAGACCTTAACTGTTGCATCCGTAGTCCGTTTGGGAAGTTTAGGTACAATTTGGAAAGAATATTTCGTGCCCTTTCCAACGGACCTCAAGCAGGTTTTACCACTATCATTTCAGAGCTATCTTGCCCAACAGATCTGTTCTCTGGATTTGGAAATCCAAGTGTGTTCCAAAGATCAAACTCTTTGGCTGGTTGCTTTTGAATGACAAGCTCAACACTAGGAATATGCTGAGGAGAAGAAAGAGGTGCATAAAAAAAAACAAAAGAGCCGCACCAAAGAAAAAAAACAAAAAAAAAGGAGAAGCCAAGGGTGTGTACTCGCTGTCTTTTACTCTTTGTTCTTGCAATTCTGTGACTATCTTTGTGCGTGGGCTCACGTCTCTAGTACGGTCTAGCCTAGGACCAGCACAACACCAGCTTTGAGTGATTATTCAACTTTGCATTTGCTGAATGCTGGTGCTAATCCTTGCTACAAATTGAAGCCTTCCCATAGCTACACAAATTTTCTACAGCGTGCAGGTTGTGTCCTCTGGCAATCGCTCTATCCAAGCTTCATTGGTTGCACCGCTGGTTGCAGGTCACCCCTGTTTGCATGGTAAGAACGGGTAAGGGCTTGGTAACGGCTTTTCGTTTGAGTGATCTGATCAGCACCACATCCCAGTAGGCATAGGACATATTCCTTTATTTCGTGTTCTCCCTTGTTTTTTTTTTGGCACTAATCATGGCAGGATCTGCGGATGAGCAAGAGGACCCGAATGCCATACCACACTCCCCTCGATTCAAACGCATCATCCAGCACTTTGATCGCCTAATGAACAAGCACGTGGATGACCTTGCAGAAGATGTTCGGGTCACTAATGAGCGCCTTGGCCAATTTGAAACCACTCAGCTGACCACAGGTACAACGCTCAGGGAACTACAGCAAGCACAAGCCTCCACCAACACCAGCCTTGCCACCATCACGACTCGTCTCGACGAATTAGTCCAGCAACTTGCTGATGCACGGGCTGGCTTTGATTATTGTGGTGATACCGAGCAAGAAGATCCTGACCAGCCTCGTCGGACGCGAGGGCCTCGCCGTGTGGTACGTAATCAGGATGACTCTTTTGCCAAGATTAAATTCACCGTACCAACGTTTAATGGAAAATATGATCCTGATGCTTATCTTGATTGGGAAATTGCGGTTGATCAAAAATTTGCATGCCATGCTGTCCCTGAACCACACCAAGTTAGGGCTGCCACTAGCGAGTTTACGGATTTTGCTTCAATTTGGTGGCGTGAACATTGCAGCAAACACCCCACTCAAATTCCACCCACTTGGGCTGCTTTGAAAGTTCTCATGCGACATAGATTTGTTCCTTCCTACTATGCACGCGATATGCTTAATAAATTACAGCGGTTACAGCAAGGTAGCAAGTCCGTTGAGGAATATTTTCAGGACTTGCAAATTGGGATGCTTCGTTGTGGTTTAGTTGAAAATAATGATGCAGCTATGGCACGATTTTTGGGTGGGCTGAACCGCGAAATTCAGATTGTGCTTGATTATAAGGAGTACAATACCATTACTCGTTTGTTCCACCTTGCTTGTATTGCTGAACGAGAAGTGCAGGGACGCCAAACGAGGACACATGCTCACTCCTTTGCAGGTCGCACCACCTCCTTCAAACCAGCCACTAAACCTGTGGCTGCCTCATCATCAGCTGCACCCTCACCACACAACATCACCTCGCGTGATCCGGCAGCGACAAAGACTCCATCCACACCTACCCCAACACGTTCCTCTTCTTCTTCCACTGGGCGCACCAAGGACATCCAATGCCATCGCTGCAAAGGCTTTGGCCATGTTATTCGTGACTGCCCCAACAAGCGTGTGCTGATTGTACGTGAGGATGGTGAGTACTCTTCTGCTAGTGATTTGGATGATCCCACATATGCTATGCTTGCCACTAACGTTTCAGGACATGAGGAGGAGGAACATGTTGCTGCTGTTGATGCCGACAAGTATGAGAGCCTTGTAGTGCAGCGTGTCCTCAGTACACAGGTTGCACAACCAGAACAGCACCAGCGACACAACTTATTTCACACCAAAGGCGTTGTGCAAGAACGATCGATTCGCATCATCATTGATGGCGGCAGTTGCAATAACTTGGCAAGTACGGATCTGGTAGAAAAATTGTCCCTTCAAACTCGGCCACACCCACATCCGTACCACATTCAATGGCTCAACCAGGGTGGAAAACTGAAGGTAACACGCTCGGTACGTGTTCATTTTTCTATGGGCTCCTATCATGATTATGCTGATTGTGATGTCGTTCCGATGGAAGCATGTTCTTTGCTGCTAGGTAGACCTTGGCAATATGATACTGATAGCATGCACCATGGTCGCACAAATAAATACTCACTCATGTTTAAGGGCAAGAAAATTATTTTTCATCCAATGTCACCTGAACAGATTTTAAAAGATGACCTTGCTCGGGCCACTAGAGAGCACAAACCAAGTGCACAACCAAATTTACAAAATGAAATCAAACTGAATGCTCCTGTTTTACTCGCTACACTAGCTGATTTGACCGAGTTGGCTGTTCCCAATTCACTTTGCTATGCTCTCATGTGCACTAATGTGCTGGTTTCACTTGATGACACTGCACTTTTGGATCTACCCCCTGCTGTTACTAAGCTTTTGCAGGACTTTGCGGATGTTTTTCCAAAGGATGTCCCAGCTGGCCTTCCTCCCATTCGTGGCATTGAACATCAGATTGATCTCATCCCAGGCGCTCCATTGCCAAACCGTGCTGCCTATCGTACCAATCCAGATGAGACAAAAGAGATTCAGCGACAAGTGCAAGAATTGCTTGACAAAGGTTACATTCGTGAGTCTCTTAGCCCCTGCTCCGTCCCTGTTCTTTTGGTACCAAAGAAAGATGGCTCTTGGCGCATGTGTGTCGATTGCCGTGCTATTAACAATATTACAATCAGATATAGGCACCCTATACCTCGCTTAGATGATATGCTTGATGAGCTCAGTGGCGCTGTTGTGTTCTCTAAGGTTGATTTGCGTAGTGGGTACCATCAGATTCGCATGAAATTGGGGGATGAATGGAAAACAGCTTTCAAAACCAAATTTGGGCTATATGAATGGTTAGTCATGCCTTTTGGTTTAACTAATGCTCCCAGCACGTTCATGCGTTTAATGAATGAAGTTTTGCGGGCCTTCATAGGGGTGTTTGTGGTTGTCTATTTCGATGATATCTTGATTTATAGCAAATCTATGGAGGAACATTTGGATCACCTACGTGCTGTTTTTGATGCTTTACGTGTTGCCCGCCTATTTGGGAACTTGGATAAGTGCAGTTTCTGCACCAGTCGTGTGTCTTTTCTTGGATATGTTGTTACATCGCAGGGCATTGAGGTGGATAGCAACAAGATTGATGCTATACAAAGCTGGCCAACACCCACCTCGGTGACGCAGATTCGAAGCTTCCTCGGGCTTGCTGGTTTCTATCGTCGTTTCGTTCGTGATTTCAGCACCCTTGCTGCACCACTACATGAACTCACAAAGAAGGGTGTGCCTTTCTCCTGGGGACAACCGCAAGAAGAGGCTTTCATGGTTCTAAAAGATAAGCTAACCCATGCACCCTTGCTGCAACTTCCTGATTTCACAAAAATGTTTGAACTTGAATGTGATGCTAGCGGCATTGGGTTAGGTGGAGTGCTGCTGCAAGAGGGTAAACCGGTTGCTTATTTCAGCGAGAAACTGAGTGGTGCTAGTCTGAATTACTCCACTTATGACAAAGAACTTTTTGCGTTGGTTCGCACCCTACAAACATGGCAACATTACTTATGGCCTCGCGAATTTTGATAGAGTCGGAGTGCCCGATCTTTCGGTGAGTGAAGATAAATTCGACTTGGTGGAAGTAGACCCTCACGATCCGACTACGACGAGCGAACCCGAAGCGCCAATGCAATCGCTGAACCAACTCCCGATGGTTACCAACCTCGCTGGTGCGAGATCAGCCTGATCACGAAGATCGATTCCTGTCCGCAATCGAAGAACGAACAAGAAAGAGAGGCGAGCAATCTAAATATCACTCGAAGGTGGAGTTCTGAATCACAAGGACAGCGCGTATTTGCGCGTGTTCAAGAGTAGCTAAAGCTAGATGTAAAACAAAACTCAAGTCGTAAACAAAAAGGACTCGGACTAAATAAAGGGGGCGCAGCCCCTGGAGTCCGAAGGGGTCACGGCGCCCAACCCTAGGCGCCCCACCTGGGCTGCCCTGTTGGGCCATCTTCTTATTCCGATGGGCCTTCGTTCCTTAACAGCATGATGAAGTTTAATTCTCTCGCACGGGCTCGAGTGATTGGCCCAACTGGAGGAGCAACTGGAGGCGCCTGAGGTGCTGCTGGTGTAGATGTACTCGTGGTGTCCTCATCATCCTCCCCTTCTTGAACTGAAGTCGTCCTCGACGGCAACTCCTCATCTTCGCCCACATACGGTTTCAAATCTGCAACATTAAAACTCGTGGAAACACCAAACTCCGCAGGCAGGTCAAGGATATAAGCATTATCATTAATCTTGGTTAGCACTTTAAAAGGACCAGCCGCACGTGGCATCAATTTAGAACGACGTAAGGTAGGAAAACGGTCCTTCCTCAAATGCAACCAAACCAGATCACCCGGTGCAAAAGTAACATGTTTTCTCCCTTTACTACCCGCAACCTGATATTTAGCATTAGCAGCAGCAATGTTTTGTTTAGTTTGCTCATGCAAGCTAATCATTTGATCAATATGTGCAGCGGCATCTATGTGTGGGGTGTCCTCGGCATCAAGTGCAAACAAATCAATAGGCGCCCGAGGAATATAACCATAAACAACTTGAAAAGGACACATCTTTGTAGAAGAATGCGTTGCATGATTATAAGCAAACTCAACATGAGGCAAGCAATCTTCCCAACGTTTCAAGTGTTTATCTAAAACAGCCCTAAGCATAGTGGACAAAGTTCGATTAACCACCTCAGTTTGTCCATCAGTCTGAGGGTGACAAGTGGTGCTAAACAGCAATTTAGTTCCCATTTTATTCCATAGTGATCTCCAAAAATGACTGAGAAACTTAGCATCACGATCAGAGACTATTGTATTTGGAATACCATGCAAACGAATAATCTCGCGAAAGAACAATTCAGCAACATTGCTAGCATCATCAGTCTTATGACAAGGTATAAAATGAGCCATTTTGGAGAAACGATCAACAACCACAAAAATACTGTCCCTCCCCTTCTTAGTTCTAGGCAATCCCAAAACAAAGTCCATAGAAATATCAAGCCAAGGGGAAGTAGGAACAGGCAAAGGCATGTACAAACCATGGTTGTTTAATCGTGACTTAGCTTTCTGGCAAGTAGGGCAGCGGGCAACAAGGCGCTCAACATCAGCGCGCATCCGGGGCCAAAAGAAGTGGGCAGCCAGCACTTCATGCGTCTTGTAGACGCCAAAGTGCCCCATGAGACCGCCTCCATGCGCTTCCTGTAACAACAAACGACGAACCGAGCTAGCTGGAACACACAGCTTGTTAGCGCGAAAATTTACGCAAATCCTTACTTTAGGCTGATACA
>NW_014576737.1:36824-220036 GCF_000263155.2 Setaria italica
AATGGCACCACTAAGCTCATCTAGCATATCATCAAGGCGTGGTATAGGGTATCGGTAGCGAATGGTAATGTTATTAATAGCACGACAGTCTACACACATACGCCATGAGCCATCTTTCTTTGGAACAAGTAACACAGGAACGGAGCAAGGGCTAAGAGACTCACGAATATAACCCTTGTCAAGCAATGCCTGTACCTGGCGCTGGATTTCCTTCGTCTCATCCGGATTTGTACGGTACGGTGCGCGGTTCGGAAGCTGTGCGCCGGGAATGAGGTCGATCTGGTGCTCAATGCCACGAAGTGGTGGAAGTCCCGGTGGCAAATCTTTTGGAAAGACATCAGCGTACTCCTGCAAAATGTTAGCAACCGCAGGGGGAATATCCAAAGATGGTGCATCATCAAGTGAAACGAGCACACTAGAGCATATAAGGGCATAGCATGGCAAAGGAGCATCGCGTAACTCATCAAAATCAGCACGTGTGGCAAGCAAAACAGGAGCATTCAACTTGATTTCAGAATTAAGAGATGTCGATGGTTCAAGTTGTTTAGCAGTTTTAGCAGCTCTAGCAAGATCATCTTTAAGAATTTGTTCAGGTGTCATTGGATGTATAATTATTTTCTGACCCTTAAACATGAAAGAATAGTGGTTTGAACGACCATGATGCAAGCTATCAGTATCATATTGCCAAGGTCGCCCAAGTAACAGAGAGCATGCTTCCATGGGAATAACATCACAATCGACAAAATCAGAATAAGCACCCATGGAGAAAGGAACACGGACTGAGCGAGTAATTCTAATTTTCCCACCATCATTAAGCCATTGAATGTGATATGGATGTGGATGCTTACGAGTGGGTAAAGACAACTTTTCAACCAGCGTGGTACTCGCCAAATTGTTGCAGCTGCCGCTGTCGATGATGATGCGAATCGACCGCTCCTGCACAACGCCCTTGGTATGGAAAAGAGTGTGTCGCTGATTCTTCTCGGACGGGGCGACCTGTGTACTAAGAACACGCTGCACAACAAGACTTTCATACCTATCGGCGTCGCCCGGGTTGACATGTACCTCCATAGCTGCATGGTCAGTGGCAAGCATCGCATGTCGAATATCTTCAGAATCACTAGCGGAAGAGTACTCACCATCGTCACGAAGAAGCAAAGTGCGCTTGTTCGGACAGTCCCGAATCACGTGGCCAAATCCTTTGCAACGATGACACTGAATATCCCGTGTACGACCTGTGGGAGGGGCGGCGCCTGTGGAAGGGGCAGCGCTTGCAGGTTTTGCCGTTCGCTCGCGCGGTGTAGTGGTGGGCGTGGGTGGCGCAGGGAGAGCGGGTGCGGAGTTGGATGGCGAGCTTCTTCCTGCAAAAGAGTTAGAATATGTCTTCGAGCGGCGTCCCTGCACTTCACGTTCAGCTTTGCAAGCATATTCAAATAATGTTGTCATATCTGTGTAGTCCTTATAATCAAGTATATCCTGAATTTCGCGGTTCAAACCACCACGAAAACGGGCCATAGCAGCGTCGGTTTCCTCCAATAACCCACAACGAATCATTCCTATTTGTAATTCCTGGAAATATTCCTCAACAGATTTGGAACCTTGCTGAAAACGTTGCATTTTATTAAGCAAATCGCGAGCATAATAAGAAGGCACAAATCTATGGCGCATAGCAGTTTTTAATTGCTCCCAAGTGGTTGGAATGGTATTGGGATGTTTGTGTTTATATTCACGCCACCAAATTAAAGCAAAATCAGTAAATTCACTAATAGCAGCTTTAACTTGAGAATTAGCAAGAATATCATGGCATGAAAATTTCTGTTCAACTTCTAATTCCCAATCAAGATATGCAGCAGGATCATATTTGCCATTAAAAGGTGGAATTTTAAATTTAATCTTGGAAAAGGAATCATTACCACCGGGACGGCGTGGCACGCGGCGGGCACGGCCTCGGCGGTCGCCATCGTCCTGGTCCGAGTCACCACCATAACCCTGCTGCAACTCGGCGACTGTTGTGTGCAATGCATCGAGTCTAGCCACAACTGAGTCGAGTGTGGCCTTAGCGGCCGTCTGTGCAAGGTCGAGCTGGTCACACCGCTCGGTCGTCGAGGAGATCGTCGAGTCCAGCCGTTCATGAATCGTCTGAATGTCGGTGACAAGCCCTTCAACTTGCACCCGTATGCCCTGCAGCTGGTTAGCCCCCGCGTCGACATCATCTGCCATGGTTAGCGCAAATACAAGAACAAAAGCAACGACAAAACAGGGGTGTAACGGCTCACAAGGCGCTCACACTAGTGCTGTTATCAAATTCTTATTCGTTCTTACCACGCACACAGGGGCGAACTGCAACCAACCGGTGGAACCTCGAAAGATTGGAGGAGCGATTGCCTGGAGAAACAAAATATGCTCGTCGTAGAACTATGTGGAGTTCTGGGAAGGCTGCACTCAAATGAAGGATTAGCACAATCAAACAATAATGCAAAGTTGAAAGATAGTGCCAAACACGTAACAAGAGTTGCTGGTAACAAGGAAAAATCGAAAGAACAGAGGCAAGGTGGAGAGGGCGCACCTCTTTTTTTTTTTTTATTTCTGTTTTTTTTTTTTTTTTTTTTCACAGAGGGTGCCCCAAAACTGATAATATGAACACAGAGGATCTCAAATATCAAAATGCGGCACACACTTTTTCCGAAAGTACAGGGGTATTCCGGTAAAAAAAAAGAGTAAGGCGGACCTCAGAATAATAAAGGACCAAGAAAGAGAGATATGGATTTGAAAGGCTGGCACGGAATGCGTGGGGGGGGGGATTTACCCCAGAGAGTCGTGACCCAGGAGGAGTCACGGCGCGCGCAAAGGGAGGTTCCAACGAAACAAATCCGAATCACCTTCCTTCTCCCTGTTGGATTCTTCTTCGTCTTTTTTTTTTTTTTGCTTCTTTCCTTTTTTTTGCACTTTCCTTTTTTTTTCTGATTGCTTTCGATCTTTTTTTTTTTTGACAGGGGAGGGGCGATCGGAGTAGTGGAACGGTGCGGCGCGGTTGTCGCAGGGAGGTGCGGTGGGCGCGGCTGGTAGGGTTGGCGAGCAGCGGAAAGGCGGCGGCGGCGAAAACTAGGGTTAGATGAAAAAACGAGAAACAACAGATTAAACACAAGTAACCAGCAACAATTGAACGAGTAGGCACACAAATTCAACAAAGACACTTATTGAAAGAATGTGCGAGGCTAAACGGTTGCTGGGACAAAGGATCTAACCTGAAAAAAATTTGTTTTGGTTTTTGTGGACTGTAGGAAGGGAAAAACACTCGGTAAAACTCACCGATCAACCTGGAAAGCTGATACCACTTGATAGAGTCGGAGTGCCCGATCTTTCGGTGAGTGAAGATAAATTCGACTTGGTGGAAGTAGACCCTCACGATCCGACTACGACGAGCAAACCCGAAGCGCCAATGCAATCGCTGAACCAACTCCCGATGGTTACCAACCTCGCTGGTGCGAGATCAGCCTGATCACGAAGATCGATTCCTGCCCGCAATCGAAGAACGAACAAGAAAGAGAGGCGAGCAATCTAAATATCACTCGAAGGTGGAGTTCTGAATCACAAGGACAGCGCGTATTTGCGCGTGTTCAAGAGTAGCTAAAGCTAGATGTAAAACAAAACTCAAGTCGTAAACAAAAAGGACTCGGACTAAATAAAGGGGGCGCAGCCCCTGGAGTCCGAAGGGGTCACGGCGCCCAACCCTAGGCGCCCCACCTGGGCTGCCCTGTTGGGCCATCTTCTTATTCCGATGGGCCTTCGTTCCTTAACAGCATGATGAAGTTTAATTCTCTCACACGGGCTCGAGTGATTGGCCCAACTGGAGGAGCAACTGGAGGCGCCTGAGGTGCTGCTGGTGTAGATGTACTCGTGGTGTCCTCATCAACTCGGGTGGATTTTTTCGCAATGAACACATGCAATCTTCGTAGTCAAACGCATCTGAATCGTAGACATGCTAAGTGGGTTGAATTTATTGAATCTTTTCCTTATGTCATCAAACACAAAAAAGGGAAAGAAAATGTTATTGCTGATGCTTTGTCTCGTCGTTACACCCTGCTCTCGCAACTTGACTTCCAAATTTTTGGCCTCCAAACCATGAAAGAACAATATGTTCTTGATCCTGATTTCAAGGACGTACTGTTACAATGCAAGGCTGGTAAAGGTTGGGGAAAGTTTTACACGGATGATGGATTCTTGTTCCGTGCTAACAAACTGTGTATTCCAGCAAGCTCGATTCGCCTTTTGCTGTTGCAGGAAGCACATGGAGGCGGCCTCATGGGCCATTTTGGTGTTAAGAAAACAGAAGACATCCTGGCAGCTCACTTCTTTTGGCCAAAGATGCGACGTGATGTGGAAAGATTTGTTGCACGCTGCACCACATGCCAAAAAGCTAAGTCCCGCCTGAATCCCCATGGTTTGTACACGCCCCTCCCTGTTCCTACTTCTCCTTGGTTGGACATTTCTATGGATTTCATTTTGGGGTTACCTCGAACTAAGAAGGGGCGGGACAGCATTTTTGTTGTCGTTGATAGATTCTCCAAAATGGCTCACTTTATACCATGTCATAAGAGTGATGATGCTAGCAATGTTGCTGATTTGTTCTTTCGTGAGATTGTTCGTTTACATGGTTTACCAAATACAATAGTTTCAGATCGCGATGCTAAATTTCTTAGCCATTTTTGGAGATCACTTTGGAACAAATTGGGTACTAAATTACTTTTCAGCACCACTTGTCACCCACAAACCGATGGTCAAACGGAGGTTGTTAACCGAACTTTATCCACCATGCTTCGGGCTGTGTTAGACAAGAATCTGAAACTTTGGGAGGATTGTTTGCCTCATGTTGAGTTTGCTTACAACCGTTCTTTGCATTCCTCCACAAAAATGTGCCCTTTTCAGGTTGTCTATGGTTTCATTCCCCAGGCACCCATTGATTTATTGTCTATTTCCTCTCCGGATGAACAACATGTAGATGCTGTTGCACGTGCTGAATTAATGTTCAAAATCCATGCACAAACACAGCAGAACATAGCTCATACTAATGCTAAAAATCAGGTTGCTGGTAGTAAAGGTAGGAAACTTGTTACTTTTGAACCTGGTGACATGGTCTGGTTGCATTTGCGAAAGGAACGTTTTCCTACTTTGCGCAGGTCTAAGCTGATGCCCCGTGCTGATGGCCCATTCAAGGTGCTGAAGAAAATTAATGATAATGCCTATTTAGGAAGATTGCATGCGTTCGTTGCGAAAAAATCCACCCGAGTTTCGCTACCCGGCAATAGTGCATTCGGGTGCCGAAATGCACCCGTTTTGCATCCTTTTTCGTGCCGGAACCGTGATGAGGACATCAACCCCTACACAGGACCTACTACTCCAACGGAACCAGCACCAACGTCACTTCCCACTACACCAAGTCCAGAAACGTTTCAAGGTCCAATAACGCGAGCCCGTGCACGTGACCTAAATTATGTGATCCTTTTAAGGAATGAAGAAGAAGATTCTGTCCAGGAATGACAACCTGAACGCCATCTATGGAAGCTAATAAAGGGTGCTGCGCCACCTATCTTTTGGAAAGATTGTTTCCATGTAATACGTAGCTATTTTAGAAAGGTTAGGTGGGGATTTCAGCCAAAGATTCATGCTGGACGAAATTCCCTCCCCACCTTTCTCCTATTTAGTCCTGCTCACGCCCCCTTGGTTTGGCGGGTTTTCTTTGATAAGTTTAGCCATTGTGCAAACGTCCTGTACTGCAGTTGTGCTCAGCAGCCACCTGTGGACAGCCATTGTGAACCCCAATTCGTGAGTGATTGATATTCAGTTGTGCCTTCATCTTGTTCTTGCTTGTTCTTCGATTGCTTGCGGGAATAGAACCTCGTGTTCAGGTTGATCTTGCCATCAGCAAGGTCAATAACCATTTGGAGTTGGTTCAGCGATTGCTAAGGCGCCACGACCTGTTCGTTTGTAGTCGGATCGCAAGAGTCACCTCCTCCACAAATCGAAGTTATCCCTCTCACCGAAAGATCGGGCACTCCAGCTCTATCATAGAGAAGTTTCCAAAATTTTACACAGATACCCTTGGTCAAAAGAAAAAGATACAGCCGAGCCCTCGGGCGAGGCGGACAAGGGTCGGGCGAAACGGGCAGGGTCGGGTGAGATGGAAAAGGGTCGGGTGAGACGGAAAGGGTCGGGCGAGACGGAAAGGGGTTGGCAGCTTACCTCCGGACCTACTGACGAAGTCTTGGGGTCAGGAAGAAACAAGCTCAGGCGGAGCGACTAAGGCGCTAAGGTTCTAGCGGTGGCGGGGTCCGGCGGTGCTCCGACGGCGGTGCTTCTTGTGGACAACAAGTAAGCTCTAGCACTGTGCGGAGGAAACAAGCGGTTGGTGGGTTGGAAAGGCGGGTGTTGCACGGAGAGGGGGGTTCCTCAAAGAGCATATGCGGCAGCGCTCGAGCACAAAATAGAGGGAGATGCGGCAAGGCAACGATGGCGAAGGGAACTTCGGTAGAGGCTCTGGTACCCCTTTTATAGCTGTGCGGAAGAGAAGGAGTCCGAGCAGCACGAGGATAAGGTCGAAGAGGATGGAGTGCTTTGCCGTGGTGGCGATTGGTCGACATCTCCATTGGCCGGCGAAGCAGAGCTTCGGGGATCGGATCTTACGGTATTGGGCACTGAAGACAGAGCTATGCAGGCACGGTTTTGCCGGAGGGAAGGATTGGTGAGGGCGAGCGTAGGGTCTGGTCGCATCAAGCACCGGATTGGGTGCGGCAACTCGACCAGTTTGTGGCAGGGAGGAAGGAAAGGGCACTGCAGGCAAGGGCGCTGCAGGCGAGGTGACAAGGCGAGCGGCGATGCTAGCAAGCACAGAACCAGCGGCTTTGCCATGGCACGCTACTGGCGAGGCAGAGGAAAGGAGTTGTCACTGCCCGCGCAGTGGTTGGCGAAGACGGTATCGTCGCGGGACGCGCGCGACTGAGGGACGACGGAAAAGCCGGAAGGCGTTGGGGCGCGCGGCTGGGGATCCTGGTGAGGAGATGTGCGCGGGAGGCGAGGCGGACTAGCGCGGCAGTGGCCAATCTTTGGTCGCAGTGGCAATAGGGCGTTGTTGGACATGGTTCGATCAATGATGAGCCAGTCGGACCTACCGTTATCATTTTGGGGATACGCTCTAGAAACAGCAGCTTTCACACTTAATAGGGTACCATCTAAATCCGTAGTTAATGATAGAGTCGGAGTGCCCGATCTTTCGGTGTGCGAGATAAATTTGACTTGGTGGAAGTAGACCCTCACGATCCGACTACGACGAGCAAACCCGAAGCGCCAATGCAATCGCCGAACCAACTCCCGATGGTTACCAACCTTGCTGGCGCAAGATCAGCCTGATCACGAAGATCAATTCCTGTCCGCAATCAAAGAACGAACAAGAAAGAGAGGTGAGCAATCTAAATATCATTGGAAGGTGGAGTTCTGAATCACACAAGGACAGCGCGTATTTGCGCGTGTTCAAGAGTAGCTAAAGCTAGATGTAAAACAAAACTCAAGTCGTAAACAAAAAGGACTCGGACTAAATAAAGGGGACGCAGCCCCTAGAGTCCGAAGGGGTCACGCGCGCCCAACCCTAGGCGCTCCACTTGGGCTGCCTTGTTGGGCCATCTTCCTATTCCGATGGGCCTTCGTTCCTTAACACCATGATGAAGTTTAAGTCTCTCGCACGGGCCCGAGTGATTGGCCCAACTGGATGATCAACTGTAGGTGCCTGAGGTGGAGGAGCAACTGGAGGTGCCTGAGGTGCTGCTGGTGTAGATGTACTTGTGGTGTCCTCATCATCCTCCCCTTCTTGAACTGAAGTCGTCCTCGACGGCAACTCCTCATCTTCGCCCACATATGGTTTCAAATCTGCAACATTAAAACTCGTGGAAACACCAAACTCCGCAGGCAGGTCAAGGATATAAGCATTATCATTAATCTTGGTTAGCACTTTAAAAGGACCAGCAGCACGTGGCATCAATTTAGAACGACGTAAGGTAGGAAAACGATCCTTTCTCAAATGCAACCAAACCAGATCACCCGGTGCAAAAGTAACATGTTTTCTCCCTTTACTACCCGCAACCTGATATTTAGCATTAGCAGCAGCAATGTTTTGTTGAGTTTGCTCATGCAAGCTAATCATTTGATCAACATGTGCAGCGGCATCTATGTGTGGGGCGTCCTCGGCATCAAGTGCAAACAAATCAATAGGCGCCCGAGGAATATACCCATAGACAACTTGAAAAGGACACATCTTTGTAGGAGAATGCGTTACATGATTATAAGCAAACTCAACATGAGGCAAGCAATCTTCCCAACGTTTCAAGTCTTTATCTAAAACAGCCCTAAGCATAGTGGACAAGGTTCGATTAACCACCTCAGTTTGTCCATCAGTCTGAGGGTGACAAGTGGTGCTAAACAGCAATTTAGTTCCCATTTTATTCCACAGTGATCTCCAAAAATGACTGAGAAACTTAGCATCACGATCAGAGGCTATTGTATTTGGAATACCATGCAAACGAATAATCTCACGAAAGAACAATTCAACAACATTGCTAGCATCATCAGTCTTATGACAAGGTATAAAATGAGCCATTTTGGAGAAACGATCAACAACCACAAAAATACTGTCCCTCCCCTTCTTAGTTCTAGGCAATCCCAAAACAAAGTCCATAGAAATATCAAGCCAAGGGGAAGTAGGAACAGGCAAAGGCATGTACAAACCATGGTTGTTCAATCGTGACTTAGCTTTCTGGCAAGTAGTGCAGCGTGCAACAAGGCGCTCAACATCAGCGCGCATCCGGGGCCAAAAGAAGTGGGCAGCCAGCACTTCATGCGTCTTGTAGACGCCAAAGTGCCCCATGAGACCGCCTCCATGCGCTTCCTGTAACAACAAACGACGAACCGAGCTAGCTGGAACACACAGCTTGTTAGCGCGAAATAGGAACCCGTCCTGTATGTGAAATTTGCCCCATGGTTTGCCATGAATACAGTGGCCGAAAGCATCTTTAAAATCAGCATCATGCACATATTGATCCTTCACAGTTTGCAAGCCAAAGATTTTAAAATCTAACTGTGACAGCATGGTATAGCGACGAGACAAAGCATCAGCAATGACATTTTCCTTCCCGCTCTTGTGTTTAATAATGTAAGGGAAAGACTCAATGAATTCTACCCATTTAGCATGACGACGGTTCAGGTTTGTTTGGGTACGAATATGTTTTAAAGCCTCATGATCAGAATGAATTATAAACTCGCGATGCCAAAGGTAGTGCTGCCAAGTATGCAAAGTGCGCACTAAAGCATAAAGCTCCTTATCATAAGTAGAATAATTCAAGCTAGCACCACTTAATTTCTCGCTAAAGTAAGCAACAGGTTTTCCTTCTTGTAACAAAATAGCACCTAGCCCAATACCGCTAGCATCGCATTCAAGCTCAAACACTTTAGTAAAATCAGGCAACTGCAAGAGAGGAGCATTGGTTAACTTATCTTTCAAGGTGCTGAACGCAACCTCTTGCGAATCACTCCAAGCAAAGGGAACATCCTTCTTTGTAAGCTCATGTAGAGGCGCTGCAATGGAGCTAAAATCACGAACAAACCGACGGTAGAAACCTGCAAGGCCAAGAAAGCTTCGAATTTGTGTAACCGTTGTCGGTGTAGGCCACTCCCGAATGGCATCAATCTTGCTGCTATCCACCTCAATGCCCTGTGGAGTAACAACATAGCCAAGAAACGAGACACGTTGTGTGCAAAACATGCATTTTTCGAGGTTAGCAAATAAATGGGCCGCACGCAATGCATCAAAAACAGCACGCAAATGTTCTAAATGCTCTTCCATAGACTTGCTGTAAATGAGGATATCATCAAAATAGACAACTACAAACAATCCTATGAAGGGCCTTAGAACTTCATTCATCAAACGCATAAATGTGCTGGGCGCATTTGTCAAACCAAACGGCATAACCAACCATTCATATAACCCAAATTTCGTTTTAAAAGCCGTTTTCCATTCATCACCTAATTTCATGCGAATCTGATGGTAGCCACTACGCAAATCAATCTTAGTAAAAATAATGGCACCACTAAGCTCATCTAGCATATCATCAAGGCGTGGTATAGGGTATCGGTAGCGAATGGTAATGTTACTAATAGCACGACAGTCTACACACATACGCCATGAGCCATCTTTCTTTGGAACAAGTAACATGGGAACGGAGCAAGGGCTAAGAGACTCACGAATATAACCCTTCTCAAGCAACGCCTGTACCTGGCGCTGGATTTCCTTCGTCTCATCCGGATTTGTACGGTATGGTGCGCGGTTCGGAAGCTGTGCGCCGGGAATGAGGTCGATCTGGTGCTCAATGCCACGAAGTGGTGGGAGTCCTGGGGGCAAATCTTTTGGAAAGACATCAGCGTACTCCTGCAAAATGTTAGCAACCGCAGGGGGAATATCCAAAGATGGTGCATCATCGAGTGAAACGAGCACACTAGAGCGTATAAGGGCATAGCATGGCAAAGGAGCATCGCGTAATTCATCAAAATCAGCACGTGTGGCAAGCAAAACAGGAGCATTCAACTTGATTTCAGAATTAATAGATGTCGATGGTTCAAGTTGTTTAGCAGTTTTAGCAGCTCTAGCAAGATCATCTTTAAGAATTTGTTCAGGTGTCATTGGATGTATAATTATTTTCTGACCCTTAAACATGAAAGAATAGTGATTTGAACGACCATGATGCAAGCTATCAGTATCATATTGCCAAGGTCGCCCAAGTAACAGAGAGCATGCTTCCATGGGAATAACATCACAATCGACAAAATCAGAATAAGCACCCATGGAGAAAGGAACATGGACTAATCGAGTAATTCTAATTTTCCCACCATCATTAAGCCATTGAATGTGATATGGATGTGGATGCTTACGAGTGGGTAAAGACAACTTTTCAACCAGCGTGGTACTCGCCAAATTGTTGCAGCTGCCGCTGTCGATGATGATGCGAATCGACCGCTCGTGCACAACGCCCTTGGTATGGAAAAGAGTGTGTCGCTGATTCTTCTTGGACGGGGTGTCCTGTGTACTAAGAACACGCTGCACAACAAGACTTTCATACCTATCGGCGTCGCCCGGGTTGACATGTACCTCCATAGCTGCATGGTCAGTGGCAAGCATCGCATGTCGAGTATCTTCAGAATCACTAGCGGAAGAGTACTCACCATCGTCACGAAGAAGCAAAGTGCGCTTGTTCGGACAGTCCCGAATCACATGGCCAAATCCTTTGCAACGATGACATTGAATATCCCGTGTACGGCCTGTGGGAGGGGCGGCGCCTGTGGAAGGGGCAGCGCTAGCAGGTTTGGCCGTTCGCTCGCGCGGTGTAGTGGTGGGCGTGGGTGGCGCAGGGAGAGCGGGTGCGGAGTTGGATGTCGAGCTTCTTCCTGCAAAAGAGTTAGAATATGTCTTCGAGCGGCGGCCCTGCACTTCACGTTCAGCTTTGCAAGCATATTCAAATAATGTTGTCATATCTGTGTAGTCCTTATAATCAAGTATATCCTGAATTTCGCAGTTCAAACCACCACGAAAACATGCCATAGCAGCGTCGTTTTCCTCCAATAACCCACAACGAATCATGCCTATTTGTAATTTCTGGAAATACTCCTCAACAGATTTGGAACCTTGCTGGAAACGTTGCATTTTATTAAGCAAATCGCGAGCATAATAAGAAGGCACAAATCTGTGGCGCATAGCAGTTTTTAATTGCTCCCAAGTGGTTGGAATGGTATTGGGATGTTTGTGTTTATATTCACGCCACCAAATTAAAGCAAAATCAGTAAATTCACTAATAGCAGCTTTAACTTGAGAATTAGCAAGAATATCATGGCATGAAAATTTCTGTTCAACTTCTAATTCCCAATCAAGATATGCAGCAGGATCATATTTGCCATTAAAAGGTGGAATTTTAAATTTAATCTTGGAAAAGGAATCATTACCACCGGGACGGCGTGGCACGCGGCGGGCACGGCCTCGGCGGTCGCCATCGTCCTGGTCCGAGTCACCACCATAACCCTGCTGCAACTCTGCGACTGTTGTGTGCAATGCATCGAGTCGTGCCACAACTGAGTCGAGTGTGGCCTTAGCGGCCGTCTGCGCAAGGTCGAGCTGATCACACCGCTCGGTCGTCGAGGAGATCGTCGAGTCCAGCCGTTCATGAATCGTCTGAATGTCGGTGACAAGCCCTTCAACTTGCGCCCGTATGCCCTGCATCTGGTTAGCCCCCGCGTCGACATCATCTGCCATGGTTAGCGCAAATACAAGAACAAAAGCGACGACAAAACAGGGGTGTAACGGCTCACAAGGCGCTCACACTAGTGCTGTTATCAAATTCTTATCCGTTCTTACCACGCACACAGGGGCGAACTGCAACCAACCGGTGGAACTCGCGAAAGATTGGAGGAGCGATTGCTAGGAGAAACAAAATATGCTCATCGTAGAACTATGTGGAGTTCTGGGAAGACTGCACTCAAATGAAGGATTAGCACAATCAAACAATAATGCAAAGTTGAATTATAGTGCCAAACACGTAACAAGAGTTGCTGGTAACAAGGGAAATCGAAAGAACAGAGGCAAAGGTGGAGAGGGCGCACCTCTTTTTTTTTCTGTTTTTTTTTTCACAGAGGGTGCCCCAAAACTGATAATATGAACACAGAGGATCTCAAACAGCAAATTGTGGCACACACACTCTCTCTCTCTCTAGAGTAAGGCGGACCTCAGAAAAAAAAGGTACCAAGAAAGAGAGATACGGATATGAAAAGCTGGCACGGAATGCGTGGGGGGGGGGAATTTGCCCCAGAGAGTCGTGACCCAGGGGGAGTCACGGCGCGCGCAAAGGGAGTTTCCACCGAAACAAATCCGAATCACCTTCCTTCTCCCTGTTGGATTCTTCTTTTTTTTTGCTTCTTTCCCTTTTTTTTTGCACTTTCCTTTTTTTTTGTGATAGCTTTCTATCGTTTTTTTTGGGGACAGGGGAGGGGGCGATCGGAGGGTGGGATGGCGCGGCGCGGTTGTCGCGGTGGGCGCGGCATGGTTGGCGAGCAGCGGAACGGCGGCGGCGGCGAAAACTAGGGTTAGAGGAAAAACGAGAACAAGAGATGAAACACAAGTAACCAGCAACAATTGAATGAGGAGGCACACAAATTCAACAAAGACACTTATTGAAAGAATGTGCGAGGCTAAACGGTTGCTGGGACAAGGATCTAACCTGAAAATTTTGTTTTGGTTTTTGTGGACTCTAGGAAGGAAAAAACACTCGGTAAAACTCACCGATCAACCTGGAAAGCTGATACCACTTGATAGAGTCGGAGTGCCCGATCTTTCGGTGAGCGAGATAAATTCGACTTGGTGGAAGTAGACCCTCACGATCCGACTACGACGAGCGAACCCGAAGCGCCAATGCAATCGCCGAACCAACTCCCGATGGTTACCAACCTTGCTGGCGCAAGATCAGCCTGATCACGAAGATTAATTCCTGTCCGCAATCGAAGAACGAACAAGAAAGAGAGGCGAGCAATCTAAATATCACTCGAAGGTGGAGTTCTGAATCACACAAGGACAACGCGTATTTGCGCGTGTTCAAGAGTAGCTAAAGCTAGATGTAAAACAAAACTCAAGTCGTAAACAAAAAGGACTTGGACTAAATAAAGGGGGCGCAGCCCCTGGAGTCCGAAGGGGTCACGCGCGCCCAACCCTAGGCGCCCCACCTGGGCTGCCTTGTTGGGCCATCTTCCTATTCCGATGGGCCTTCGTTCCTTAACACCATGATGAAGTTTAAGTCTCTCGCACGGGCCTGAGTGATTGGCCCAACTAGATGATCAACTGTAGGCGCCTGAGGTGGAGGAGCAACTGGAGGCGCCTGAGGTGCTGCTAGTGTAGATGTACTTGTGGTGTCCTCATCAGTTAAGACACCATATGAGATGTGGACTGAAAAGGTTCCCAGTTTGTCTTTTCTAAAGATTTGGGGATGTGAAGTGTTTGTCAAGCGACTTCAGTCGGACAAGATCACACCCAACTCGGATAAGTGCATTTTCGTGGGATATCCAAAAGAAACTTTGGGATATTATTTCTACAACCGGTCAGAGGGCAAAGTGTTTGTCGCTCGGAACGGGGTTTTCCTAGAGAAAGAGTTTCTTAAAGGAGAAAAGAGTGGAAAGACAGTGCATCTTGAAGAAGTTCAAGATGAGCCGATCGGGCAAGAATCAATGAGTGATGCTAACGTAGCAGAATAAGTTGAGATACCCATGGCACTGCCACAACCATGAAGGTCGGCAAGGGCGGATCCTGGCTTTGCGTCGCTGAAGGTTCGGGATCGTTCCAGCGCCAGATCGACAATGTTCAGGAGAAGAAACCAGAAAATCTGATCAGAAAAAACCAAGATTTCAAAGTCGACGAGTTCGAGTTCGACTACGTGTCGGATTCGACTTCGCCTCGGACTACTCCAACCCTCTGCTGAGGGGTTGGGCGCCTGACCCAACCCCAGGACTCAGGGTCGGGCGAGGCGGAGTTTCACCCCCTGGGGTCGGACGAAGCGGAGCTACTCCCGCAAAGGGTCGGGCTTAGCCGACCCCAGGACTCAGGGTCGGACTCGCCTCGGACTAGTCGGTCCCAGCTAGTGTCCAAGTCGGTTTCGACTTCAAAGCGGTTCCCACACGGACTCCGCAACGCAACCAAAGTCCACCAAGGTTTCCTTACTTGAACCCGATTAAACTCGGGCATGACGAAGACGTCGACTCCGACTCATCCTATTCACCAGAGATACCATTATCGGGTCCAGCCCAAGGATTGGTAATAACTTCGACATCACAAGGCAGATTCGTCCACTGGCCGGGATGGCAACCACCTCTTCTCGACCGTGACTACGACTCGCGCCTCGTCGCCCATATAGACAACCTACCATATCAAGAAGGCGTTCCACTCACTTCCAACCGCGAGGAAAGTTCTACAGAGATTGCAACATCAAGCTCTGGAAGCTACTACCCGGAGAGGGAGATACTTGTTATTACTCAGAATAACAACCCGGGTACTAGCCAGAACAGAACCCCCAGGCGATTAGCACAAATCGACAACATCTCCGAAGATGAGTCTACAGCTGACGCCCCTCACGGTGAAACCTCCGAGCAGCGCAACCAAAGAAGGGCGCGCAATGCTACTCAAGCCGAGCGACGACAGTTGATGGCTACAAATATTCCCATTACAAATCTTGAAAGGGCTTTCAACGCAGTCCAGGCTCAGGAGCACAATACTCCACTCGCGGCTATCACCTCAATCAACCTTTTAACAACATTCATGCCTTAGGATAAGGATAACATAGCCACAGCTCAACTCGTTCAGCGCGGCAACGGCCTGATCGCACAACTCGCGAAGCAAGCTTACAAGCTACTCGACAAAGAATCACCAATCTCGTCTGTTCCTCGTATCACATCTCATCGAGAAGGTAGCAGGGGAGCTGCAGACAATAACACCGCCCCACGAAATGACAACGCATTCAACCAACCTCGGCAACACAGTCAAGGTTCAAGCAAGCATAAGGCCCCTGCTCGACATAAGGATGTTGGTGAGGTCAGTTGCACCAACTTGGTTAAAAACATCCGCCCTACTTGGAAGAACCACGAAATGTCCAACTTTAGTGATTTGCGAGAAATTCTCAACAGTCGGCGCGAACGGGAAGTCGACAGCTACAACCATTTTCCTGCTTTCACAAACCGAGTAATGAAAACAAAATTACCCGATAAGTTCAAGCCAACTGGAATCACCAAGTATGATGGCAAGCAAGACCCAATTCAATGGCGACAATGTTACTCGCTAGCCGTCCAAGCAGCCGGGGGCAATAACGACACAAATGTTATCCATTTCCCCATATGCATGGAACCCGCACCACTGACCTAGCTTGAGTCACTCAAACCCAAGTCCATTGACTCTTGGGCAGACTTGACAAAGGCTTTCACCAACAACTTCGCCGCCTCCATGGCTAGACCAGGCAACAAGATCGACTTAAGTCAAATTAAGCAAAAAGAAGGCGAGACCCTACGCGACTATCTGCGACGGTTCTTCGAAAAGAAGGCTACCATAGTTGACATCTCTAAAACAGACGTCATTGAGTGCTTCCAGAATGGACTCTATGATCGACGAACATACCAAGACTTCGGTCTCCGACGACCAGCTGATGTCAAAGAACTCAAAGTCATGGTGCAACAGTGGGCGGATGAAGAAGACAAAGAGCGAGAATGGTTCGGCTCCCACCGCAACCGCGAATGCAACAACAACCACAACAATGACCCAGATAGAACTCGGCATAACGATACTCGAAACACCTATTCGAGTAACCACAATCGCAAAAGGTAGCCCGACAACACTGTTGCCGCCATGACTAACTCCGGGAAAAAGGGACACCGCAGAAATGATGAAGGGCCAACCTTCACTGAGCTACTCAAAAAGCAGTGCCCATGGCATCCGACTAGCAAGCACTCGGCGATAGACTGCTACAGCATGCGCCGAGTCATGCAATCACTAGTCGAGCGATTGAAGGCTGCCCCGAGTAGAGTGGCGGGACTTTGCAAGACTGTTTGCAAACAGGTCCTTGCAGTTGTGAAGTCCTACTACTCGAGGGCAGACTTGGTGGCAGCTGGTGATGGCGTGACCCGCAACTGCACAGAAGAGTCATATGCGCAGTACCTCGAGGAGGCGAAGCCTATTGCATCGAAGATGTTGGAGTTTGTCTCTTTAGAAGAGCCTTGAGCTTTGTATGCATTCTTCTACTTGTGTCGAGTATTTTGAACGATACTTTTTGATAAATGGATATTGGACTTGTTGCTTGAAGTTTGCTGTCTTGCAAATGGTAGTTTTACTCTAGCTTGTCCGATCCGAAGCCCCGGGGTCAGCTGAGCCTGACCCTCTGTGGGAGGAGCTCCGCCTCGCCTGACCCTGAGTCCTGGGGTCGGCTAAGCCTGACCCCTGTGAGGGTAAAAAACTTCGCTTCACCCGACCCTAAATCCTGGGGTCGGATGCGCCCGACCCTTGAGTGGAGGGTCGGAGTAGTCTGAGCCCCCGAGATAATGGTGTGAATGTAGGCCACGCCTGGCTTGTAGTAATCTTGAGTGTCGAGTAGTCGTAATGCTTGTCGAGTACTCGTCTTTCGAGGGACATGGGTGTACTGTACTTTGTCCTTTGTGGATGCACGGGTGTACTGTACTCTTTTGTCCTTTGTGGTGTAAGTACCATCACATGGGCGAAGTCAGGAGTTGCCAAACTCATTGATCACGGGTGCATAGTAACTCTTGGGCAGGTGGTAGTTGCAGCGTTCGACTATAAATAGAGCCATCTGGTAAGCGAACCAACTCAAGTTCCTGATCAGCGATGGACTACCTTCGGTTGTTTCTGTTTGAGTGTAGAGAGCCGTCAGAAAGTGCACCGGTGCTAGAAGATTCCTCGTAGATTGAGGCCACCTTCCCTCCACAGACTCCTGCGATCGTAGGGATAGCCGCGATGCTAGAAGAATTCTCGTAGAAGGCTTCGTCGCACGCCTCATCTTGCAGCTCATGATCAAGTGGATTACGCGCTGGAACTCGCGAGTGATGGGTGATGAGTGCCGCGGTCTTTATCCCGCTCTCTGAGAGGTGGAGGTGCGGCCGTAGAGTAGATTGGCTCCGCAAGGCTAGCAAAAGAGCAGCCTTGGTTCCCTCTAGGCGCGTCGTGCCAGATTCATCGTTGCCGCTGTCAAGGCAGTGGCAATACTGGAGTTCCTAGCGTTGCCTTGGGTAGAGGACCTGGATATGGCTGCGTTTTGCATAGCTTCCTTGCGTGTCGGCCCTTCCCCTTGTGGTCGGCGGACCCGAGTGGCCTTGTGATATAGTAAAAGCCTGAGGCTTAAATGCAGCCTGCTAGTAGGTAGTTGTTTGTAGTCTTTGTGTATTCCAAGTACTTGTACTCATATGTAACCTGATGTATCCTTGTTTCAGTAAAGAAATATTGATACGGAGATTTTGTACCAGGGTAGTGATCCTTGTTGAGTTGATAACTCTTTGTCAAAGCTGAGGTATCTTGAAGTCGGTAGTCGGGAAGTTAGCCCGAGTAGTAATTATGAGTTATTGCCTTGGAGTGATTACTCGGATGCCACTATGGATAATAGCGATAGAGATGTTCTATATTCCAGGAGTTTGGTACTTGTTCTCCTGAGAGCTCTTGGAGTCTGTAAGATCCGGGTCCCGTAACCTTTGAAACAATGTAAGGACCGTCCCACGGTGAATTGAGTTTATGCAATCCTGACGTGTCTTGGATACGCTTAAGGACCATATCGCCCGAGTTGAAAGATCTTTCCTTGACATTGTGGTCATGGTAACGCCTTAAACCGTCAAGGTATTTGGCAGATTGCACTAGTGCCGCGCATCTTGTTTCTTCTAGACTGTCTATATCTGTTCGCCGTGTTTCTGTTCCCAGTTCTTCGTCGTATTGTTCAACATTGCCACATGATGTCAGCGGGTAGTATGGCTTCCGAGCTATATACCAGGAAATAGGGTGATAGCCCCGTAGTCTTGCACGGTTGGGTACGGAGGCCCCACAAAGCATTTGGTAACTCTTTGAGCCATTTGCCACCTCTGGTCATGTAGTATTTTCTTCAGGGCATCGAGTATCATGCCATTAGCACGCTCGACTTGTCCGTTGGCTCGCAGGTGAGCGACCAAGACATAGCGGACGTCGATGCCGCTGTTCTCGCAATATTCCCAAAAGTCGTGATTATTGAAGTTTGACCCTAGGTCTGTGATAATCCTGTTGGGAAAACTATAGCGGTGTACGATTTCATCCAAGAAGTCGAGGACCCAGTCTGCCTTAGGGCAAGTGACCGGTTTGACCTCGATCCATTTGGTGAATTTGTCGATTGCCACGAGTACTCTGTTGAATCCTCCTGGCGCAGTTGGTAACGGACCTATCATGTCGAGCCCCCAGTAGGCAAACGGCCATGTTGGAGGTATTGTGACTAGCTTGTAGGCCGGTACATGTTGCTATTTTGTGAAGAATTGACAACCTTTGCATTTCTGAACTAGTTGTTTGGCGTCAGCCAGAGCCATTGGCCAGTAGAAGCCTGCTCTGAAAGCCTTGCCAACTAGTGTCCTCGAAGATGCGTGGTTGCCATAGATTCCTCTATGAATCTCTTCTAGGATTTCTTGGCCATCTTCTCTGGTGACGCACTTCATGAGTACTCCAGACGATGCACCTTTCCTGTAGAGCTTATCTCCAACTAGAACGTAATTTTTTACTCGCCGGGAGGTTTGCTCAGCTTTATTTTTGTCGGATGGTAGCTGGTGATCTTTGATGTAGTCGATGAAGGGTGTCCTCTAGTCGACTTCTATCATCATGATTTCATGAGAGACGTCAGCAGTCGGGATTGCTAGCGGTGTGACTTGGTCGGATATGGACGACTTGCGCAGTTCGTGTACAAAGATTCCTGCTGGAACCTCTGCGCGAGTGGAGCCCATTTTGGATAAGACGTTGGCGGCAATGTTGTTGTCGCAGACTATGTGATGAAATTCCAAGCCAGAGAACTTGGTTTCCAATTTGCGGACTTCTTTGCAATAAGCGTCCATATTGTCCTTGTTCCGGTCCCACTCGTCATTGACCTGGTTTATAACGACTAGAGAGTCGCCGTACACCAGTAGTTGTTTGATGCCGAGGGAGATTGCGAGACGAAGGCCGTGTAGCAGTGCTTCGTACTCAGCTTCGTTATTAGATGCTTCCTAGAATATTTGCAGCACGTACTTGAGCTGGTCTCCCCTGGGGGAGATGAGTAATACGCCTGTGCCGGCTCCTTCAAGTTTGAGGGATCCGTCGAAGTACATTACCTAATGTTTTGGTCATTCGACTGGTGTTGGAACTTGATTTTCAGTCCATTCAGCTATGAAGTCGACCAAAGCCTGGGACTTGATGGCTGTCCTTGGCTTGAAGTTCAATGTGAAAGTTCCGAGTTCAACTGCCCATTTGGAGATTCTACCCGTAGCATCTCTGTTGTGGAGAATTTCGCCGAGCGGGAAGTCGGAGATGACTGTGATGTTGTGCTCTTGGAAGTAATGGCGCAGCTTCCGGGAGGTGAGCAAAATAGCGTATAAGAGCTTTTGTATCGGTGAATACCGAGTTTTGGAGTCCAAGAGTACTTCGCTAACGAAGTAGACAGGTCATTGGATCTTGTAAGCGTGGCCCGGTTCAAACCGTTCGACTACTATTGCCGTGCTGACGACGTGAGTAGTAGCTGAGATGTATAGGAGCAAGTCTTCGTTCGGAGAAGGAGCGGTGAGTACAGGAGGCCTTGACAAAAAGTCTTTGAGTTGTGTTAGTGCCTCATCTGCCTCTTCCGTCCATTTGAACTTGTCCTGACATTTGAGAAGCTTGAAGAAGGATAGTCCCCGTTCTCCAAGTCTCGAGATGAACCGGTTGAGAGCGGCCATGCAGCCTGTGAGTTTTTGCACATCCTTAATGCTGGCTGGTGCCTGCATGTTTGTGATGGCAGATATTTTTTCCGAGTTGGCCTCAATGCCGCGATGGCTAATGATGAACCCGAGTAGCTTACCGGAAGGTACTCCAAAGACGCACTTAGTAGGATTGAGTTTCCATCGGAAAGCGCGGAGACTAGCGAAAGTTTCCTCCAAGTCAGCAACGAGTTCCTCCCGGTTGCCTGTAAATTATCTCATGGTCTTCGTGCTAGATCGCTGCTTTGTTTTGTCAATCCATTATTACATTTCCTCTCTTTGAACTGCCTCACCGTGTTCAGCTTACAACGACCTGTATTTCCGCACGTTGACCACCCATAAAAACTGAACATGTAGCAAACTCCACAGTTATCAACAAGCTAATAAGAGCACAACACGATCGCACGTAGGCCCAACACGGGCGCGGCACAGCGCGCTCCCCCTTCCTAGTAGATTTAATGGAGAACTAAAAACATGTCATGTAGCTTCACTCGTCTCTCAAATTATACGGCCAGAAGATCTAGTCTCTTATCTTAATCTTAGGGGTGAGTTTGGTTCCACGGACACCAATCAGAAGGATTAAATATACTAATTATAAAACCAATTGTACAGATGGAGGCTAATTCGTGAGACGATTCTATTAGGCCTACTTAGTTCATGATTTCATAATGCGATGCTACAGTAAATATGTGCTAATCATGAATTAATTAGGCTTAATAGATTCGTCTCGCGAATTAGCCTTCATCTGTGCAATTGATTTTGTAATTAGTCTATGTTTAATACTCCTAATTAGTATCTAAAAATTTGATGTGACATGGACTAAACTTTAGTCCGTGAAACCAAACATCCCCTTATATAAAGCATGTTTGGTTTATGCCCCATCTAACCTTACTAAATATTGGTCATGATCAAATCGAGAGACGCTAAAACTTGGTAACGTTGTGTTTGGTTCGTAACCTACCAAATCTAAGCAAATACATTTTAACTGATATGTGAGGTCCATTTATCATTATTATTTTTTATACTGAAATATGGTCAAGTGATACTTTATTTTGTAGATTTAATTGTTACGATTACAAATATTTAAACAGATTTGTAAACAGATGAGCCATTTAAAAGATATTAACGCTTAAATATTGCTAACCCACAAACATAGGTTCCCGCATGGCCAGTCACGTTCCTTCTAGCTGCTGATGTTGGGCATTGGCTGCTGCCATGTTGGCGAGGCTTTTGATGAGGACATCACATGCTCAGATACAACCATATTGGCATCTTTTGACTCCGAGGTGAAACAATTCTTTATCATAATTATATGTGATACATTTGATGAATTGATGCTGCACCATGATGTGTATTCGTTGTCAATTTCAGAAATACATACATGGATCAAAAATAGTGTTAAACACACATGGAAGGCATGGAGGACCAAAGAAGTAGATTGGGGGCCAAGTCCAAGTATTCCTAACATCCTCCACCAGGCCACCATGTCACTTTTGGCCCAAGGAAAGAAAGAGATCCAATCCAACACGTTTTGGTGCTGGATTCGGACTACAGTTCTGGCCCAACTTGCAACGACCGCCATGACCTCATCCGGACTCCGTTTTGGGCGTTCAAGTACTCCGTGGAATCCTTATGAAGTCTATTTTCATATGGATCCGGACTCATGTCCATATCTATTCTGAGGCGACCGCAATCATCGAAATACTACCGAGAGGTTTTCTGTCCACAGGTGCTGCGTCGCCCTATTTTGGCCCGATGGGCCGTGTATCAAGTTGGGTCCATTAGGGACGTGTCCTAGGGTTGGAGCACGACCCCAACACCCCCCTGGTCGTCCTCCTAGGTATTAATAAGTATTAGAGCCGCCACGAACAGATTGGGTTTTGTTTTGATGTAAGTTTAGCCATTGCTACTTCCTTGTAGACGCGTGTGTCGACTAGACCATCCGTTCTACTCGATTCGGAACCCCAACTCTATGAGTTCAGATTAGTTTTCATCTCCATAATTGCAATTTAGTTGCTTGTTATACTTGTTCTTGCTTGTTCTTCGATTGCTTGCAGGACAAGTGCCCTAGTGGCCGGGTGACGCGCTCCACAAGATCGCGGCAGCCATTGGAGGTGGTGTATCGGTTGCTAAGGCGCAGCTTGGAAGGCTGTAGTCGGGCCGTGAACGTCGTCTCCATCCACCAATCGAGTTATCCACGCCTCTCTCATCGAAAGATCGGGAATCAACCCTAGCGGGTTCATATCAGCTTTCGCTCGCCTGTGTTTTCGTCAACATACTTTGTATTTTAAGCTGGTTAAGATTGGCACACCATTGGTTGGTAGTGCACTAAATGATGAGGACATCACCTGATCGGATACAATCATATTGATAATTTTTTATTCAAAGGTGAAACAATTCTTTATCATGATTGTATTTATATATTTAATGAATTGATGCTGCAACATGATATGTGTTTATTGACATTTTTAGAAATATATTCATGGATTAAAAAGAGTGTTAAATACACATGGAAGGTGTGGAAGACCAAACAAGTTGATTGGAGACCAAGTTCAAGTATTCTCAACATCCTCCACCAGGCCACCACGTCATTTTTTGACGAGGACATCACCTACTCGGATACAACCACATTGGCTACTTTTGATTCAAAGGTGAAATATTTTTTTTATCATGATTGTATTTGATACATTTGATGAATTGATGCTGCACCATGACGCATGTTTATTATCATTTTAAAAAATACATACATAGATCAAAAAGAGTGTTAAACACATATGGAAGGCATGGAGTACCCCACATTGCTACTTTTGATTCAACGGTGAAACAATTTTTTATCATGATTGTATTTGATACATTTAATGAATTGATGCTGCACCATGATGCATGTTCATTGTCATTTTCAGAAATACATATGTGGATCAAAAAGAGTGTTAAACACATATGAAAGTCATAGAGTATCAAAGAAGTTGATTGGAGACTAAGTACAAGTATTCCCAACGTCCTCCACCAGGTCACCATGTCACTTTTGGCCTAAAGAAAAAAAAAGATGAAATTCAACACGTTTCGGGGCTGGATTCGGACTGCAACACTGCGCCAACTTGTGATGACCGCCACGACTTCATCTGAACTCCGTTTTGGACGTTCAAGTACTTCATGGAATCCTTATGAAGTCTATTTTCATATGGATCCAGATTCATATCCATATCTATTATAAGAAGATCGCAATGATCAAATTACTACAGAGATGTTTTCTATTTAAGGTGCTGCGTCGCCTTATTTTGGCACAATAGGTCGTGTATCAAGTTGGGTCCATTAGGGACGCATCCTAGGGTTGGAGCATGACCCTAACACACTGGTGGTCGTCTTCCCATATTCATATACCCCTTAGCCACCACCAAGAACAATTGGGTTTTGTTTGTATTAAGTTTAGCTATTGCTACTTGCTTGTAAGTGCGCGTGCTGGATTAGTCATCCGTCTTCTTATCTTCAGAACCCTACCATATTGGAGATTGAGTTTGAAACCTTCATTTACATATAGTACTTCCGTACTTGTTTTTACTAGTTCTTCGATTGCTTGCAGGATGAGTGCCCTAGTGGCCGGGGTGTCACGCTCCACAAGATCGCAGCAGTCATTGAAGGTGGTGTATCGGTTGCTAAGGCGCAGCGCGTTGGAAGGCTGCAGTTGACACTCGAGCTGTGATTTACTACAGAGACCTTTTTTTGTCCAAGGTCTTGTGTCGTCTTATTTTGACCAAGTGGACCGTGTATCAAGTTAGCTTCATTAGGGATGCATCTTAGGGTCGTGGGACGACCCCTCACCACGTCCTGATTGTCCTCTACCCTCTCATATACCACCATAGCTGCCATAAATAGATTGGGTTTTGCTTAGGTGAAACTTTAGCTATTGCTACTTCCTTGTAAACACGTGTGTCGATTAGACCACCTGATTTGCTTGATTCAGAACCCCAAATTTGAGTGTATCAGATTCATCTCTTGGGCAAAGTGTATGCACTGTGTGCTTGTCCACTTGTTCTTATTTGTTATTCGGTTATTCGATTTGCTTGCAGGTTCAAGGTTGTTCTTGGCATGGCAAGAACAACAGCAAATTGGAGACGGTGTAACTGTTGCTAATGCACAGCACCCCTATTGGTCGTTGTAGTCGGGCAGCACAACATCGCATCCACCCCAAATCGAGTTATCCCCACTCACCAAAAGATCGGGAACACGGGAACAGATCCTAGCGGGTTCATATCACTAAAAAGACGCCAATTTTTTTAGGATGCACCAAAATTTTGATTTGATTAGCATTGGTAACAAACTAAACATGCCCTAAACGTGAAACGTCAACGTGGTCCCGATATGGTAAAAATCCAACTTCTTTTTACGACCATATTAGCACGCAAAAACAAAACAAAATCGCAAGGCTAAGAAACCACGTATTCCTCCTGATAATTATTTGAACAAAATATTACAACACCTCACTTCATATAATCCATTAGAGCCCATTGCTATATAATTACATGAAGTCTGTATAACTACATGAAGTTGCTTAGTCGCTTAGAGCACATGTAGAATGGGATGCATAGCCGAAAAACCAATTGTTCGCGCTATCATTTGTGCCCGGTGTTTAGAAGGTAATGCATAATTTTACACCGTCGCCTAATGTGCTCTAATAAGATAGTTAAGCTTATTTCACTAGAAAGAAAGATGATTGCACTTATTTAAACATCAATTAATTTGTACGGTGGGGGGGGGGTGAATTGGATTATTAGACAGATCAGAAATATAATGAATTAACGGAGCTCTTCTTTGCGAAGTTCAGACACTAGAGATTTATATCAACACACGACACTGCAATATTAGCATTTATCTTATTGGCCAATCGCCCTTTCATACTTTAGATGCGCGCGTAACAAAGTTAAAACCATCCGCGCAGACAACATTAAATAAAATAAAACTCAAACAGCAAAGTTTACGAGGGACGGCACAGTGTCATGGTTGACTTCATCTTACAGCATCCAGCGACTATTGAGGTTTCAATTTCAGAGATGCACTGCAAGGAAGAAGGATAAAAGTGAGCACAAGAGCTTACAATTCGACCTATGTCAATATCCCCATGGTATAAACATTTTGCCTAACTTTATCGCGGCCGAGGCACCACGACTTTATAGACACAAAAGTTGTGCAAACCTAATCTACGTAGGGGCATCCAGAACTGGGTATATGATATCAGCGTAGCAAAGCTAGCAGAAGGTCCCCGCGTCATCTCTCAGGCGACTCGAGCGGCACCCTCACTCCGCCGCCACCACCCACCTCCAGGCCTCCTCCCCACCTCACCGCCGCCGGAGCAATGCACCGGAAGCCCGAGTGCTTGCTAGGAAGGTGGCGACGGGGCCTCTCTCACTAGCCGGGGGGCCTGCGCACGCCTAAGATGCGGTGGCACCGGGCCATGGAGGTGGCGACGGCATCGGCGGATCCGGCGTCCCAAGGACCAAATCCGGCACCCCCGGGGCCAGATCAACGCGAGGAGGCAGCCGGTGCGTGCATGGCCCATGCTGGTGTGACGGCGCGGTGGCGGGATGGCGGCTGCCTTGGGCGCGGTGCTGTGGATGGCGGCGGCGATAGCGGGTGGGGCGCGAGCGAGGCGTGGTGGTGCTTCGCCCCCCTAGGCGGCGGTGCTGTGACGACCGAGGCAGTGTGGTGGGGTGCCGCATGTGCGGTGGCAGCGACGCACCGGACCGGCGGCGGGCATGCGCGCGAAGGTTTGAGCGGCGCGGCTCGTGAAGGTCGGCCCTGGGTGTGAAGATGAGGTAGCACCGCGCAGAGGAAGGAGCGGGCTGGCCAGTGGTGGCGGACGGAGGGCGGCCGGTCCGGCACGTGGCTGCGCGATGGCGGCCAAGTGGGACGAGCAACAAGCCGGGACACGACAGCCTTTGTGCCTTCAATGGCGGTGGCGTGGTGCCACGACCGGGATGGCCCATGCAAGGTGTGCCAGCGACGTCACGGAGACGCGGCAAGGACACCTGGCGCAGGGGCGTGCTAGCAGCATTGAGGTGGGGCTGACTTGATGGCGGAGGCTTTTGCGTGGGTGAAGCAACGAGGCAAAGTCAACCTATGGCCGCGGCTTGGTTGATCGATGGAGATCTGATGGAGTGGGGCATCATTGCTCACCACTCTGATGGTGACAAAAGAAACGGATCCGTGGTGTGGAGTACCGTGGTGCGCAAAGCAAGGTGGAGTTCAACGGCGGATGTGGTGAGACCCCCGCACGTTGTGTTATCGTGGTGGCGTCTGCGTGGCAACCTGCGAGATGTTTGGATTCGGTGGTATCACTCCGTCAGGTGGAGTGTGGTGTTGCAGCGGCACTTAGGCGAAGGGTCTATGGCGGTGGCCTTCTCGGTATGGTGCAGTCTATTTCTATCGGTTCCCTGTCGACACAAGGCTACGCCTGGAGGTTTCGGCAAATATATGAGCGTGAATGTTGGTGAGTGCCACCGTGGTGAGTGGAGTAAGGAGATCGCGTTGACGTCCTAATCCAACCGGTCAGGTGTGGTGATTTTGAGTTGAGTGGTGACCCGCGTTAATGTTCCAATCCAACAAGGCAAGTCTTTTTGTTTTCCTTTTTCTTTTCCTTTTCCTGCCTATGACCTCCCAGGGATGTAGTCTTGTATTTTCTGCTATATCAATGAAACATGCGCTATCTGGTGCGTCGTTCTTAAAAAAAAATCTACGTAGGGGAATAGTGACACCAAGCACGGTTATGAATAGGACCTAGAAGTTATACCTGTTTATGCAGTATCTCTTCCCTGTTGGTGGTGGCCCATCATCAAAGACATGCCCCAGATGAGCATCACAAGCAGCACAAAGCACCTCGGTCCGTGGCATGAATATGATTGACATATCAAGCTTGCTCTTGACATTATCACCAATAGGTTTGTAGTATGATGGCCATCCAGTACCACTGTCAAACTTGGTCGATGATCTGAAACAACAGCAACGCCGCAGTATCTTTCAGCACAGAAACAAGTATCTTTCACTTTTCAAATGAAGAAATATGAAGCTGTGTTCCCTTCGCTGTTCAATGTGGATTGCTTACTCAAACAGAGGAGTGTCACAGCAGACACAGTGATAAATGCCTGGTGTTTTAGTGTTCCAGTATTCCCTGATAAAAAAAGACAGAGCAAGATTATTTTTTAACAGCAGTAGAAACACTGAATTAAGCTGGTTAGCGAAAGAAGCTTCATAATTTGAGTAGATTGCAAAACAATTAGAATAGTAGCCACTTGGCAATGTACCCAGTGAATGCTCTCTCCGTGCCCTTCTGCCGAGTGACGTAATACTGCTCTTTAGTCAGCCGCTTCTTCCACTCCTCTTCAGTCAGGGATGTATTTGCCTTTTCTGTTTGCATAAATTGGAATATTAGCCGTTAGTGCAATACTTCTTCAAGCATTGATATCAAGGCAACACGCTATAGCATCCATATAATGTAACAGATATAACAGAAATGAGTCCAAAGATTGACTGCAGATTTTTTTTTTATCTGAAAGACTTTCTCTTGAAGCATCAATACCATCACTTGAACACTAACTATTTTAGTGAAGTAACAAACTGGAAATCTAGAACATGCATGCATATTGTTGATATAATTAATCAACAGCCTTGCTTTTACCAGATGTAACAAAGTACAACTAACACAATCTTTTACAGAAGAAGATGATATCATATTTTAAATAAAATATATTAAGTCTGAAAGCATGATGCTCTTTCATGTTGTTTCGTGCTAGATTTCTTTATTTCTGAAATTATAGGAAAAATAATTTTGTGTTTATGTCTAATGACAAGACTGCCTATTATTGTTGATGCAGTCTGAAATTAATCCGAGGAGAACTTTTGAACAACAACTTTTCTAATTTGTTTCGGAAACACAAAGACCTTAGCTTAATATGCTAGTAATGCTATCTATTCCACTTGGAGTTAAATTAAAAATCTGAATAATACAAATACAGAAGATATTGTCAATTCCGAGCTCCTTCAGGCAAGAAAAGGAGACCAATCCAATGTTGCACCATTGCCATCCAATGTTGCACCAAGAAGTCTGCATCATTTTCTGAAATTAAGAAGCACATATCCGTATTGGAAATGAAGAAGTAGAAGCCTACTGTCTAGTTTGCCAGAATTGGACTCAGGACATGACTAGCCGGACAAATTCGCTGCTTGCTTAGGTGTTAATGAACACAAATTTTGACCACCTTCTTACTCCACACACACAGCTGGATTAATCAGTTCATAGCCTACAGTTTAACATAGAACAAGAACCCAAAAAATCTATGTCAAGATGCCATCCACGTCCCAGGAGACCAATCCCAAAGGCAGCCAGAGAACGACGTCACCTTGGGCTTGTCCTGGCGGCGTCTGCGGCGACGGAAACGACGATGAAGACGGCGCGGAGCCCATGGCTCGGCCTGTGGCTGGCCTGTGGCTGTACCCTCCTCCGTACGTCCACGCTCCTCTCGGTCCTGGACGCGCCGACGGAACCGCTGCGGCGGCGGCGGCCGGGAGGGAAAGGGAGAGGTCGGGCGCTCCTGCTCTGGAAGAGAAGACCACGGTAGCAGCAGTATAGCACCGTGCCGCCATCGATACTCGTTCAGGTTTTGTGGCACTGGCACGGGGCTCTGATGCTTGGTGGCACACGCTGGTAACCGTAAAACGGTGCGTGCAGCGTTCGTTGCGATTTCGAGACGCAGGCGAGTGGTTCCGCATCGTTCCGTGGACGGCGATGGCGAGACGTGGCCGAGCCTCATCGGCACACGCAGCAGCGGCATCGGCGCCTGAAAGAAGCAAGCCGCGAATGTTCGGTTCGCACACAGTATCGGATTGTTCTCACCCTCTATCCGTTCTCAGTTCTCTACTAACGCAGAGCAAATCGGCCTTCGGTTTACATAATCCCTTTTTTACTAACTGTCAGAAAACTTAGACTAGTAACTCGACGCAAATGCTCTGAACTGTTGTGCTAAATCCTAAGAGCAACTTCAAGAGGTTGCTAATCTTACTCCCAAAACCTTTTTTAGGAAAAAAAGAGAAAAAATGAACTCCAACAGTTCACCCAAAACTTCCCAAAAACATTAGCGATGTCAAAAAGCATGCCCTCCTCCCGTATATTTTCACGACCCGAAACCTTCCCCCAATCCATTCCCGCGCCCCCTGTCACGCTTTTTTATTTTTTTGCCGCGCTCTTCTCCCGTCATCTTCTCGAGCCTTCCAGGTGGTGGCGGCCAGGCTCCTCTCCCGGCGCGGCCCTCCTCTCCCGGCGGCGCGCCCCTCCACTCCCGGCGGCGGCGAGGGGCGAGGGGCGGCAGCACCCTGTCGAGCTGGTTGAGGAGGCGGCGGAGGCGGCCCTCCCCACTCCGGCGCACCCCTCCTCTCCCGGCGGCACACCCCTCCTCTCCCGACGGCGGCCCTCCCCACTCCGGCGGCGGCCCTCCTCTCCTGGCGGCGGCGAGGGGTGAGGGGCGGTGGCACCCTGTCGAGTCGGGCTGAGCAGGAAGCCCGTGGCGGCCAGAAGATCTTCAACATCTCGCCAAGAACTCGAGGACTGGATTGGGATGAGCTCTACTCATTGTTAATTTGCTCTCTTGCTAAAATCCTTGGCTGTATCCATTACCTTAGCATTGTGAAAAGAACCGCCGTTTGTAGTTACTGCATTTGCACATAATCTGGCCATTGTTTTCTTATATGGTGCTGCTATGTGTCTTTGCAATGTGATTCAGAAACTAATAAGCTTGTTGACTACTCTCTTTGCGGAGCTGATATTGTAATGGTGGTTGTGAAATGCTTCCTCCCCTGATTCGGTAGCTAAAGGTTTTCAGATCATAGTAGTAGTGCAGCACCAGTTTGGGAGCAATTAAGCAAGTACCTAGGTATACAAATGCAAATATCTCGTTTTTTGTAATCAGCTCCTGGAGTAGTTGGAATAGTTTACAGCTTCAATTGAGGATTATTTTGGCTAGTAATATTGAGCAAAACGTGAATCTGCATTCGGTTTGGTTTGAGTTGAATCTGAACCTGGTTCTGCATATTGCTAATTTATTGGATGTTTGCATACTGCCGTGACGATGGCCTGAGGTATGGCGTACATCCAATAAATTAGCAGTATGGTTTTGGAGGAGGGAAACACCAAATTACTGCTCAATAAATATATGTTTAAATTCCTTTTGTTGCCTGTGCAGATGCAAGCACCACGGTAGGGCCAAGTAAGGCGCGGTGGAGGGATGCTTCAACGGCGTGTGGTGCTCGTCGGCGGCGACCACATCCCTCAATGGAATAGTAGCAGCAGAAATTTGGAGAGGTCCAGCAGCGACGACCTCGACCTGCCTGGTAGTGGTGACATGTGTGGTGATCTGCAAGGTCCTCTGATTGTAGCTCTTACCAGTGATGATTTGGACTCCCTATTGACGGTGCCGTACCCATCCAGCGGCGGTCCCTCTGGTGCTTTCGAACAAGCGGCCAATGGCAACCCATTTGTGAATGGTATGAATCATAAACTCTTTAACTCAATTCCCTGTGAGATAAGATGGATTTCTTGTGCTGTGTAGTCAATTCTAGGTGGCTTTGTTTTGCCTATAGAAGGATTTTGCATTGATTTAAGATAATGTGGCAACTAACCTAGCAATAGCAGTCAAAGCATCAGTAAGATTTAGTACCTATAGAGATGCATCAAGTTGATAGTTCGGCATTTAATTAATTCTACTTGTTTATGCTATTTGGTCACTGATAGAGTCGGAGTGCCCGATCTTTCGGTGAGTGGAGATAAATTCGACTTGGTGGAAGTAGACCCTCACGATCCGACTACGACGAGCGAACCCGAAGCGCCAATGCAATCGCTGAACCAACTCCCGATGGTTACCAACCTCGCCGGTGCGAGATCAGCCTGATCACGAAGATCGATTCCTGTCCGCAATCGAAGAACGAACAAGAAAAAGAGGCGAGCAATCTAAATATCACTCGAAGGTGGAGTTCTGAATCACACAAGGACAGCGCGTATTTGCGCGTGTTCAAGAGTAGCTAAAGCTAGATGTAAAACAAAACTCTAGTCGTAAACAAAAAGGACTCTGACTAAATAAAGGGGGCGCAGCCCCTGGAGTCCGGAGGGGTCATGCGCGCCCAACCCTAGGCGCCCCACCTGGGCTGCCCTGTTGGGCCATCTTCTTATTCCGATGGGCCTTCGTTCCTTAACACCATGATGAAGTTTAATTCTCTTGCACGGGCCCGAGTGATTGGCTCAACTGGATGATCAACTGTAGGCGCCTGAGGTGGAGGAGCAACTGGAGGTGCCTGAGGTGCTGCTGGTGTAGATGTACTCGTGGTGTCCTCATCAGTCACTGTAATGCATTATGCAATGCATTAATCTCATATCTGGTCAATGTGTTAATCTCATATCTGGTCAGTGACATTTAACTATTTGCTTATGCTATTATCTAGTTTATTATCTAGTTTAAAATTGTAGTTCTTATTGGCACACGATATAATCTATATTAAAGAAAGGATTAGCATGGCTGCACTAGTGTTGCCCCACGACATATGTTTGTTCTGCCTCCATATTTATCTTAGTTAAAATATTCCACTAGAGCAACTTTAATTTATTACTTAGGCCATTTTGTTCTGTACAAGCTTTGTATTGTCGACTTCATAATTGAGCTGCAGGCATGTGAATGAACTGTATTACTTTGAAAAGAAACTTGGTTCTATGCTGTGAAGCAAAACTAAAGGGTATGTGGTTAAGTGGATGTAGGAACAAGGAACAGTTTCATTGCTTGTCATAAGATGAGTTATAAATACTAAAATCAGCTGTGATCCTGACTAGTTGGCTCATATTCCCTTCACTTCAGGGACTTAGCTAGCTGACTAGTTGGCTCCTAGCATGTAGTCACCATCTTATTGGTATGATAAAATATGCCACTTGAGCAAGTTTTCATATGTGCAGCCTCCATATGCCACTTGATGTTTATTTTCTACCTACTGGGCAGGAAACATATATTTTTCCAACATGATGATGGATGAAACCAATTTAGGGGATTCTCATTATTATAGCAACACATGTGCTGATCAACAATCCCAAGCAATTGAAGTTGGTCTAGCAGCCCCCTCCGCGAGGCCGAACTATAAGAGATCAAAGAACTTCAGTGACCACGAAGATGAGGTTTTAGTTTTAGCATGGTTGAATGTAAGCTTGGATCCGGTCGTAGGCAAAGATCAAAAAGGTGCCAAGTATTGGTCTCGTATCTGTGATTACTTCCATGAACACAAGACGTGCACCTCAAAGCGTACCATAAATTCTCTCATGCACCGGTGGGAGACCATACAAAAATGTGTGAACAAGTTTTGTGGATGTCTAGCACGAATTGAGTTAAGGCGTCAAAGTTGTAGTAGAATGAAAGACAAGGTACTTACTCCCTATGCAATACCACGATTTGTTTCGACTATTTTATTTTTATATATCGTATATTAATATTTCTTGTATGGTGGTGCATGTAGGTTGCAGAGGCATGTGCTTTGTACAAGTCTGAAGACGAACATCAGAAAGCATTCCAGTTCATGCATTGCTGGAATAAGCTGACAACACAACCAAAATGGCTTTCTAAAATTGATGAATTGGCTATTGGTAAAACATCTAACAAGAAGCAGAATATAAGCTCAACTGCTGACCCGAATGCAAGTTCACCAAGTGAAATAGGACAAGGTGAGATTCAAGGTCTAGAGGATAATGCATTGACAAGGCTGATTGGTAAGAAGAAGGCAAAAGCAGCACTGCTGCAAGAGAAGAAAAAAAGTGTGACAACAACCTTAGAAAATATGTGGGAACAGAAGAAAGAAGCTGATGTGGAGAAAGAGCTAAAAAAGAGGATATGTTCAACAAAGCTTTTGCTCTTGAACAAGATCGAGTTGCTCTTGAACATGATTGAGTTGCAAATGAAAAACTACTTCTTGAGTTGAGGAGCCAGGAGGTCCAGTTGCAGAAAAGAAGGGATGAAGAAAGGATTATGACCATGGACCTAACTGCCATGGCAGATGATCAAAAGAAATACTACATGTCCTTGCGGGCTGAGATTATGAGCCGACTATCATGATCAAAAGAATCAGTTGTCTTATTCCTCAGTTTATTGTTTGTACTAAACTCTATCACTTGGTAACTTTATTCCTCAGTTTATTGTTTGTATTAAACTCTATCACTTGGTTATTCAGGTTACACAAAGTAGAAAAATGTCGTGTTTCAACCAGCATTCTTGATGTTTGTGTTCATATTTGTCTGGCAGTAGCATCCTTACTCAGATGGACAGTAAACCCAAATATTGCACTTCAAAGCTCCTGCCTTGGCCGTCTGCTACTGCTGGCAATTACAAATACTACTGCTGCAAACCCAAATACTACTGTTGGCAATTACAAATAAATTTATAAAGTAGCAAAAAAATTGAAAATTACAATTACTATAAACTATAGGTAATCATTTGTAGAGGTCTGGATGATGTTGCCACAGGTGCTCGATGAGGTCATCTTGAAGCTGATTGTGAATATTTTTGTCCCTTATATTCTTATAATTTTTTAATAAACTCCTCAAGTTCAGGTGTTTCATCGTGAGAAATCTTCACCTTTTCTCCACCCCATCATAATTTAAATCATCTTCTTCATCGCGCTCATCCTCAAGTATCATGTTGTGCATAATGACACAAGCCCTCATGATTTGTCCGATGGTGTCTTCATCCCAAAATCGAGCTGGCCCCCTAACGATAGCGAAACGAGACTGTAGAACCCCAAACGCTCGTTCCACGTCCTTCCTACAAGCTTCTTGGGCAGTTGCAAAATATTTCTTCTTGTTACCTTGTGGATCAGGTATGCTCTTCACAATTGTGGCCCACGAGGGATATATGCCATCAGCAAGATAATAACCCATTGTATATTCGTTGTTATTAATGGTATTCACCTTTGGAGCTTGACCTTCAGCTACTCGTGCGAATAAAGAAGATCGGTGCAAAACGTTGATGTCGTTGTGGGAACCAGGCATCCCAAAAAAAGCATGCCAAATCCAAAGATCTTTATCTGCAATAGCTTCAAGTATAATTGTAGGCTCATGCACATGCCCGGTATACATACCTTGCCATGCCGAAGGACAATTTTTCCACCTCCAATGCATACAATCAATCGACCCAAGCATACCAGGAAAACCTCTACTCTCTCCAATGGAAAGTAATCTAGCAGTATCATCTTCATTAGGTGATCTCAAGTACTCATCTCCAAAAACCTCAACAACAGCATTGACAAACCTTCTCAGACTCTCAATAGCAGTACTCTCACCAATACGGACATAATCATTTGTAGCATCAGCTGCTACTCCATAAGTTAACATCTGAAATGCTGCAGTAATCTTTTGCAGACTAGAAAGGCCAAGTACACCAGCAGCGTTTCTTTTCTGCACAAAATATTCATCGTGTTGCTCTACGGCATTCCATATGCGTACAAACAGTGTACGCCTCATTCGAAACCTGCATATCAAGAGTAACGAGACACATGTATAATATGATTTTTTGAAATAAAATGGTCGAAATAAATCTATTGTTTACGTACCGTCATCTGAAATAACTATGTCCGTACGTAGGATCATCTGAAAAATAATCTTGATACAACCTTTGATGCCCTGCCTGTCTGTCTCGCCGAAGTACTTGATGACCGATGATAGAACCACGATGTTTTTTTCATCATCGGACTCATCCGCATTCACGGCCACATGAGTAACAGAGCTGAGGAAATTATCATCGTCATCGTCTGACGATGAATCCAGCACCAGATGCAACGAAAAGCTTCGTCGACTCATAGGGAATCTTGGACGGCCGGCACCAGATGCAGGGCTGCCGGCGTTGCACGGCGTAGTGCGCAGGGGCTTTCCCCGACCAGCGTGACAGGGACTGCACAAAGACCCTGCAGGGCTGCCGGCGTTTGAGAACGCCATGCGCACCTGGGTCTGGCGGCGTGATCTGAGTTGTGATGATGGCGTGAGTCCTGATGATGGCCTGGGCCTAGCTACGTGCAATCGGTGATATGGCCTGGTTCTGGTGGTAGAAATTAAAATGGGTCCAGCGGCTGTCACGCCAGCAAGCCCAGTGACACTGTTTCAAAAAATACGGATTCTAAAATGGGCCTAGGATGACATGGCCTCATTTGAAATATTGGGGGACTAATTTTTAGCATTCTGCTGTGGCTTGATATATTTTTTGGGGAAAAAATTTTTAGCATAGCTCCCAATACCTCGTTTTGGGGAAGAATTTTTTGGGGAACTCTTGGAGTTGCTCTAAGGCACCTTCCAAAAGAAGGGGGAGCAAAACTCACGGATGAAAAAGTCCCACTAAGAAGAAGGATGATAATTAAAATTACGGTAATGCTATAATCCAGGCGTCCGGATGAGAGAAAAATATCGGACGGAACGGACCCGAAATTTCTTTCTGATACAATTAAGAATGAGTTCACGTCCAGTCGTTCTTCGTGTCCACATTCATCCCCAACACCTGCTTCTGTTAGATACGAGCCTAGGATCTCTAGATGCATATCTAGTCGGGATCACGATAAACACGAAGTTCTTGGGATTTCTGGTGTGAACCGAGAGCGAGAGAGAGAGAGAGAGGGAGAGATAGGAATACCTTCACCCCTAGGGGTGGTAGCAGCGGAGCTGCTGGCCATCTCTTGTTCACGTGATGGAGTCTACGCAAGGGAGCAACGCACAGTGCCGTGTAGAGTCGTCGGCAGCGGCGGTGGCTAGCGGCGGCGGTGGTGCTTCCCGTCACTACTGCGCAAGACCTAGATCGGTAGGTGTGTCGGTGGGGTGGCTGGTAGCGGTGAACCTCATGAGCCAAGTCATGGTCCCGACCCTGTTTATATAGCGCAGCGCGATAAGGGCCCACCACCCAATGCTAGGGTGGGCACCCCCGATCAGGGCGCGGATCAGGGTCCCAATGGGCCTTTGGGATCATTGGGGAGGAGATCAATCTAACATTCCCCCCCTTGATCTCATCATTCACTTTTAACTTTACACTTTTCGCTTTCATTCGTTTCATCATAGATTAATGTGTAGAGCGTGCCTCATCGTCACAGCTTAATCGCCGATAGAATCAACAGCTACAACACACTTCTCTATTTTGAAACAATTTTGTTCTTTTTGGCCCTTTACAATCTAGGAATCATAGACTTTCCCTTAAACCCATGCCGGCTAAGTGTTCTCTAAACACATTGGGTGGTAAGCCTTTCGTAAGCGGATCCCCAAGCATATCCTTTATTCTTATATGCTCAAGACTTATAGTGCGATTCTGGATTTTGTCTTTCACAACATAAAACTTTATCTCAATGGTTTTGGAAGCATTGCTTGTTTTGTTGTTGTGAGCATATAATACTGCTGGCTCATTATCGCAGTACATCTTTAATGGTCTATGAATACAATCGACCACTCTTAATCCGGGTATAAATTTCTTTAACCACATCGCCTGCCCCGTGGCCTCATGACATGCTATAAACTCTGCATGCATCATGGATGACGCAGTTACTTTCTGTTTGGAGCTTCTCCACGAAATAGCTCCTCCTGCGAGAGTGAACACGTAACCATACGTAGATTTTCTATCATCTTTGTCTCCCGCAAAGTCTGCATCTGAATACCCTTTTATCTCTAGGGAATCAGATCTCTTATATGTAAGCATGAGGTCTTTTGTGCCTTGCGCATAACGCAATGCTTTCTTCACCATCTTCTAGTGTTCTACACCTAGATTACTTTGATATCTGCCAAGTACTCCGGTGACAAAAGCTAAGTCAGGGCGAGTCCATACTTGAGCATACTGTAGGCTTCCGACAGCTGAAGCATATGGAACCGCTTTCATTTGATCGATCTCGTATTGGTTCCTAGGACATTGAAAATTCCCAAAACTTCCACCCTTGACTATGGGAGCAGGTGTGGCTTTACTCCCATGCATATTATATTTCTTTAGAATCTTTTCTAAATATGCCCTTTGAGATAATCCAAGAACCCCATTCTTTCTATCTCGGCGAATTTCTATGCCCAAAACATATGATGCTTCACCGAGATCCTTCATATCGAAGTTTGAGGACAAAAACTTCTTTGTCTCTAGTAGTAGACTGATATCACTGCTCGCAAGTAAGATATCATCCATACACAGAATTAGGGAAATGTATTTCCCATCTTTGAACTTTGCATAGATGCAAGTGTCCTCTATGTTCTCTTGAAACCCAAATTTCTTAATTATATCATTAAACTTTAGGTACCACTGTCTAGAGGCTTGCTTTAATCCATAAATGGATTTCTTTAGATGACATCCCATATTCTTTTTGCCTTCCATGATAAAACCCTTGGATTGTTTCATGTAGACATTTTCTTCTCAATCCCCATTTAGAAATGCTATCTTTACATCCATCTGATGTAACTCTAAGTCAAAATGTGCAACCAATGCCATTACAATTCTGAAGGAGTCTTTACATGAGACAGGAGAAAAAGTCTCATTGATCTATTCCTTCTCTTTGTGTAAAGCCTTTAGCCACAAGTCTCGCCTTATACCTTTCTATATTTCCTTTTGAGTCACATTTAGTCTTGTAGACCCATTTGGAGCCTACTGTTTTGGCTCCTTTGGGAATTTCTTCAAGTTCCCAAACTTTGTTGGAACTCATTGATTCATCTCATCTTCCATGGCCTCTAGCCACTTTGATGAGTGAACGCTTTTCATGGCTTCTTCATATGAAGTGGGATCACCTTCTATATTAACTTCTTCTGTGTTATAAACGTTATAGTCATCAGAAATAGCTGATCTTCTAACTCTTTGAGACCTTCTAGGCCCCTCACTAACGGGCACATTCTGTGCCTCTGCTTGTGGCACAACATCCAGAGGTGGTTGCTGCAATTCTTCCTCATGTGTAGGTTCAATTGGCTCCTGAAAGACAGGTTCCAATTTTTGACTCATCGCTTCCACGGGTGGAATCATAGCAAGTGCTTGCACCACAATATCAGGAACTGTAGCGGGTGCTTGCACCACGACCTCAGGAACTGTCGGTGCGGGAACAACAGGTAGTGAGAAGAATGGTTCCCGAATCATTGGACTGAGTGCACACATCCGCTTCTCCTCAAGATCAATCTCTCGAGCCACCATGCTCCCCTTCACCATTTCATCCTCTAAGAAAATGGTGTGTCTCGTTTCTACAAACTTTGTATATCTGTCTAGATAGTAGAAACGAAAACCTTTTGATTTTTCCGGATAGCCAATGAAGTGGCAGCTTACTGTTTTGGGATCTAACTTCCCAATGTTTGGGTTAAATACTTTAGCCTCAATTGGGCTACCCCACACACGCAGGTGGTTTAATGAGGGTACTCTTCCTGTCCATAGTTCATACGGTGTTTTGGGCACCAACTTGCTTGGCACTCTATTTAGAATGTGAATGGCGGTTTTTAATGCCTCCATCCACAGTCCCAATGGTAAGGTGGAATAACTCATCATGTTGCGCACCATATCCATCAGTGTACGGTTACGCCTTTCAGCTACTCCATTTTGCCGAGGCTCGCCCGGCATCGAATATTGGGCTACTATACCATTTTCCTGCAAAAACCTTGCAAAAGGTCCAGGAACTTGGCCAAATGGGGTATGTCGACCATAGTACTCCCCCCACGGTCGGATCTTACTATTTTAATTCTTTTGTTGTGCTGATTTTCAACTTCAACTTTAAATATCTTAAATTTATCCAGCGCTTCTGATCTTTCTTTAATTGGATAAATATAACCATAACGGGAGTAATCATCTGTGAATGTTATGAACGAGTCATAGACATCCACGCTTTTCACAGGAAATGGTCCACAAATATCAGTGTGGATTATCTCTAAAACTCCTGTACTACGTTTAGTGCCTTTTTTAATTTGCTTTACAAACTTTCGTTTAATGCAATCTACGCATTGTTCTAAGTCTGAGAACTCTAATTGAGGAAGAATTTCATTCTTAACTAGTCTTTCTATTCTCCCCCTCGAAATATGGCCTAAACGATAGTGCCATAATTTCGACGATGTTTCATGAGTTCTCTTTCTGTTCTTTGTTTCTTGCTCTGACGAGGATACATTCATATTCACATCACATAAAGAATTTACTTTTTCACGCAGCGATAATAAATAAAACTCATTGTGAAGGATGGTAACACCAACACATGCATTATCAAACCAAATGGCACACTTGCCATTTCCAAAATGACATTCATATCCATCATGGTCCATACGTGAAATGCTAATCAAGTTTTTGTGTAATGAAGGAACATAAAGAACATCTCTAAGTACAAGCGTGAAACCATCAACTAGCTCTAGAGAGACATCGCCAACAGCTTCAACATCTGCTTGGACTCCATTTGCGACTTTAACGCATCTTTCGCTTCTTTGCGTAGTCCTCGTCGAGCGGAATCTCTGTAAAGAATTTGCAATATGAACAGTTGCACCTGAGTCAATCCACCAAGTAGATTTTGAATACTGTGTATGCAAGGATTCATTTACAAAGGAGATAGTGTTCTCACCTCTTTTTGCCATTATCGACTTTAACCAGTTGGGACATTCTTTCTTGTAATGCCCCCTTTTCTTGCAGTGGAGACACTGATCTTTATCTACTGTGAGAGGCTTTTGTTGATGCTGCTGCTGCATGGGAGCCTTTCCACGTGCCTTGAAAGAAGAGTAGCATTCCTTTTCTTGTTGTCCTTCACATAGTGCAAAGAACCACCATGTGAGGATCTAATTCTATCCTCTTCCTACACGCACATGGCTATCATCTTTTCCATATCCCACTGTTCTGGCTGCATGTTGTAGTTGACAACAAAAGTGTCAAACTCTTTTGGCAGGGAAACGAAAACCAAATGAATAATGTGCCCAGGCTTGAGCTCAAGATCCATTGGCTTCAACTGTGATGCCAAGTTATACATCCTCAAGATGTGCTCTCTTATGCCAGTTCCTCCTCCAGTGTACCTTTCTGTGGCCAGCTGCTTGAACAGTTGGGTAGCATATATCTTTGAGGAACCAGTGAATTGATTCCTTATCTTTTCTAGGTACTCTGCGACGGAGTCACACTCTGCGATCGAGCCCAAAATTGTAGGCTCAATCATGTTCTTTACCAAAGCCATACATTTCTTATTGGCAGTGGTCCACTGTTTATTTTCAAGGGTATATGCCAACTCTAGGGGAGCATAATCCCTTTCCTTTTTCTTGCCATGCAACATCATCATCACCTTCAGCCCTCACTAGCTTCTCTAGAGCTGTTGGCTGTGGTGTAGTCACAACCCAGTCAACTTCTCCACAAACGAAGGAGAAATCAATCTTCTTCCTCCACTCTACATGGTTGTCTCCTCTCAGAGTAGGTATCTCTTCGAGACAAGCTATTAAGTTGAACCCTCCTGAAATTTGCAATTCAAGGTGAGATCATAACAACAATTGTATAATTTATTTCCAACGTTGGTCAAAAAATAACATATACAACTATTTATGCAATTTAAATCTATATCACCGTTGGGTAGAAATAGAAATAAAAGCATGGAAACTTTTTAAATCATGATACAGTTATTAACAACATTGGTGAGAAAATAACAGCATCATAATCTAACTTTTTAAGAAAGAATTAACTTTATCATGCTCTCAAAAATTTAATTGTCTGTGTTGGGTCAAATTAAATTTAAATAGAGCAACAAATTAAGCTTTTGCAGCGGAAACTATGAAATAAATCTATTTTCAGAAGCAAAAACACTTTATAAACTTTATTAATCTCTAATACAAATTATCCCGTTGGTTTGAATTTGAATGGAGATCAAAACTATGCAAAAATCACCAAAGAAATGCCTCTAAAAATAGAAAATAAAATTGTCAAGCATTACGGTGCAAAATTCTCTTTTCGGCCGAGCAGCGAAAACAGCCCACAGCCCGTTCCCGCACTCGGCCCGCTCGCACGACGCAGCCGGCCCACCATGGCGGCCCGCTCGCTCGCTTGTGGTGCCTGGCCGCGGTTCGCAGGCCGCAACCTGGGCCTGGGCTACCAAATTGGCCCGTGACTTTCACCCACCTGGGGCAATTCCTGCTCGGTTAATCCCAGCCGTCCGTCGCGATGAACGGTGGTGCGGCGTTTTCGGCGGATCAAAAACTGGCGAACAGCCGGTCTCACCCGAACCCTAGCACCATTCTCTTTCTCCCCCGCGTCCGTGCACCATAACCGCGGCGGCGGGGTCATCTTTCCCGCGCCCGGCGAGGCTCGCCGACAGCGGTTGAGGGATGGCTCCGCCGGCGCATGGCCGCGGCGCCTCCCCCTTTCTTCTTTCTATCTTGCCTCCCCCCTTTCTCCCTCCGAGCCTCCCGAACTTTGAGATCCAGAGGGCCATGGCGACCACGGAGGAGGGCTGGTGCCACCGTGGGTCCCCTAGCCGGCGTGCGCGTCCATTGGAGGTTGGGCGCGTCGCTGTCGAGCGGTCCTGTGGTGGTGCTTTTGCGCCCCCCGAGCCCCGAGTGGACGCTCCGGCGACTCGGGTGGAGCTTTTCCCGACGAGCCCGTGGCTCGGCCAGCCTTTGCCGCTCGCCGTCGGTGGACGTGCGGCAGTGAGGACGCCAGCAGGTAAGCCGCTACACTTCTATTCTTTAGATCTAGGGTTAGGGTTAGGGTTTTTATTTTCTTTTCTGTTTCTTTTTCAATCTTCTTCTTTTTCCCGACCTAGAAAAACTTCTAGTGCGGTGACTGATACCATTGTTAGATATGAGCCTAGGATTTCTAGATGCATATCTAGTCGGGATCACGATAAACATGAAGTTCTTGGGATTTCTGGTGTGAACCGAGAGTGAGAGAGAGATAGGAATACCTTCACCCCTAGGGGTGGTAGCAGCGGAGCTGCTGGCCATCTCTCATTCGCGTGATGGACTGTGTGCAAGGCAGCGACGCGCAGTGCCATGTAGAGTCGCCGGCAGCGGCGGTGGTGCTTCCCGTCACTACTCCGCAAGACCTAGATCTGTAGGTGTGTCGGTGGGGTGGCTGGCAGCGGTGAACCTCATGACCCAAGCCGTGGTCCCCACCCTGTTTATATAGTGCAACGTGATAGGGGCCCACCACCCAATGCTAGGGTGGGCACCCCCGATCAGGGTGCGGATCAGGGTCCCAATGGGCCTTTGGGCCCATTGGGAGGAGATCAATCTAACAGCTTCCTCCCGCTCCTGCTCCTACCCCTCCTCCTCACCTCTTCCTCCCTCCTCTCCCCCACTCCCCCCTGCTGCGACGGCAGCTCCTCCTCCTCCTCATCCCTCTTCGCCGGTGAGGAGGTGCTAGGGAGCGACTGCGCAGAGCTGCAGCCCATCACGGGCGGAAATATGTGCATGTGAGCACACCCGCACCACCCCTTCAATGCCACCACGACCTCTTCCTCCGGCGGAATATGCGAAAAATATTTAGGAAAAAATATGCAAATAAACGATGTTAACACTGAACTTTCCCACAAAACATGTTTTATTCGGAATTTTAGGAAAAATCACACAATATTTGTTAGAGTCAACCGAGCCATGCATTCTACAAGCGTAAATTTCTCTTCTAGATCAATTATCTTCTTCCTGCCTCTCGTCCCCCCAGCGAAGTATTCATGGATCTCCATTAATCACATCCAAGCACAACGGAGATGCATTTTGGTTCAAAAAAACACACATGAACTTCGCTATGTCCCTTGGCATTGATACTTGCATGGCATCCGCATCCATTGATACTGACAGGGGCCTCATCGAGGCCTAGCTACCGTCAACGAAATAAAGCTGAATGCTTTTCCTCCTCGCCATGCATGACAGTGTCAGTATCGACGGTGTCGTGATCATCTCAAGCCGCTGGTGATGGTACACTTTGGAACGCAATAATCTTCTCCGCAATGATCATTGTTTCCTTCACCATGTATGGCTGACTGCTTCCCCTTGAAAATAGGACGATCACAATGTTGTCGGCACACGATACAACAAACTCGTTCTGAGAAAAACGAGGAATACTTGTTTTTGAGAAAACCGGGAATTCTGGGTCTGTAGAAAACAGATAATGCTTATCCTCGTGGTACGGGAAACAAACAAAGCTTTCTTAGAACCAGGCCAAAACTAGATTTATGGAAACTAGTTTTCACAAAACTAGAGAACCTCTAAACATTGTTCGGAGTATATATAGGAGGAAGATCTTCATTTTAAATTATCAATATTTAGATAATAAAGAATAGTCCCTCATATGTCTTGTCTATTTGTCTATTTTAGACTGTATGTGTGCGAGAGGCGTGAGAGGGAGAAGATCCAACCGTTGACGACGCAACACGTTATCAGCATGACCACTCTTCATCAACCACGTCGAAAGAGTCGGCATCAAACTCAACACTGGCAACCTCATCGTCGTCCTCAACATCGACTACTTCGACGACATCGATTACATCAACATCGCCAGCAAGCGGATCTGCACTAACTTTCGTGGAGCTGGCAGGTCCCCCGGCCTAGCCAAACTGTCCTACACGACAAGTTTCAAATCCGTTTGTTGAATCAAGCAATACGGTATGAATTATAATCAATTTTTAGTAGATTAGATCCGTAGAACCAACAACTTTGGAGTTGATCGATTTTAATCTGCTAAATCAATCTACCAAGAAGTAGCTAGATGCGCTTGATCCCGCATGATCTGTTGCTGGCCTGAACGTCAACAATCTACAGCCTATATTTTAAGAAAAAGGTTTTCCATAAGATACACGGCATGTAGCTAGTAGATTATACGTAAGATTAGATTATTCTTGCTCATGGCCTTGAACGGCAATTCTTGTTAATCCATCGTCTCTTTAACATAAGAGATATGTAAAGATAGCTTGTAGCGTGTGCGTGTATGTTTGTACTTGTAACAGATTGTGTATCCCTTGGATGATGGAGTCTTCTGTTACTTAGAGCAACTCCAAGAGACTGCTAATCTTACCCTAATACTTTTTTAGGAAAAAAGGAGAAAAAACGAACTCCACCAGTCCACCCAAACCTTCCCCAATTTTTTAGCAACGCTAAAAAATAGTCTACCACCGCGTATATTTTAGCGTTGGCATTCCTTCCCCAATCCTGATTCCCGCACGCTCGCACGTCCCTTCCGATGGACCCAATACGATGACGTGGCCTATTTTAAAATATTGGGAGCTATTTATTAGCGATCTGTTGTGGATTGATATGTTTTTGGGGGAAATTTTTTTTGGAAGAACCCCTAATACATAGTTTTGGGGAAGAATTTTTTGAAGTACTCTTGAAGTTGCTCTAGAGATATTTTGGTCTGCTGTAACAATCTCCAAGGGATCGCAACTGCCTCGTGTAAATCCATCACCAGGGAGTTTCTGGCGCTATATAAACACGCAACACGTGCACGACAAGGGTGCAACATTTTACCCCAAAGCTTCCGCACCTCTGAGATCTTTTATGGTCATCGGAGCCAATTACATATAGATCCAATCCATGTCATCCTTCTCCTCCTCTGGGTTCACCATGAATCCCTTATCTGGCTAAGAACAACTATGCAACTTGAAGGCGCAAGTGCTTGCTGTCATTTGTGGAGCACGCCTCCAAGGCTTCATCACCGCCGCCAAGATGGAGCCTCCTGAGGAGATCACTAGCAAGGTTGGAGACAAAGAAGTTGTGCTGCCAAATCCGAAGTATGAAGAGTGGTATGCCACAGACCAACATGTCTTTGGCTATCTCTTGATGTCCCTATCCAAGGACGTTCTGGAATAAGTGTAACAATCTTTGATGTTAGCATTGTAATTAAGGACTAATCGTCTGCATAATCATGGTTATTAACATTGTTATGTGTGCATGTTGGAATGATTAAATTTTCCAGACTATTGTGACACAAATGATGTGGTTTTACATTTTTTAAAATGAAGTTAAAGAAAGATTTAAGCTAATTAGTCTTCAAATATAAATAAAAAGAGTTTAATGTGAAAGTATTGAAAATTTTCCGCCTAATAATTTTGAAATTGTTAAATGAACCAAATTAAGATCATGAACATGAAAAATGTTGAAGCAAGTTTGAATCCTTCATTTAAACTTGTGGTTGAAAATCATGAATTTAACCATTTTTGAAGGCTAATTTAAATTAATTTTCACTAAACACTAAACTTTTTCACATATGAAATTTGTGCACTGAAATATGTATTTCAGCATAGACATGTTGTGGATCGAAGAAATTAGTGTTTAAGTGCTGAAATTGATAGTCAAACCTCTGTTTTCGAAACCATTTCTGAAAAAGTGTTAGATGAACACAAGTTTTTCCCAAACATTGACCGACCTGATCTAGTTTTCTGTGCACCAAATCAAAAATATCTGAATAGAAGAACTCTAGTTCAATGTTTCATCTAGAATTTGTAGTTCATAAATTTTTGAAGTTTACATTCCAAATCGTGAGGAAAATCAATTTGAAAATCAAACCTTGGTTGTTTTGCGTCTGAATGAATTGTTGCTGGGTAGAGAAGCCCTGCCACGCAGCCGGCGATGCCCAGCCACGGCCGCGCCTCCCCAACCGGCGTGCTGCGCGTCCGGGATCTTGCTAGCCGTCTCTGCGTCTTATCCCCTCAAGCCCGGCACCTCCCCGCTCTCCCTCCGTCCCATTCCTCCCCTCTTCTTCCTTTAGACAGGGGAGAACCGAGCCGCGCTTGCTGGTGAAATACGCCAGCCACACGCCACCACCGTCCAATAGCTCGCGCCCATGCCTCCACCACATCCTCTACCTCCTCCACCACTCGTTGCTCGATGCCATCGCCCCTTCAATCGGGGATTTGAAATTTCCCGACCATCATTGCCGCCATGGCCACCTTTCCTCCGCCGGCCAAATGCTCCCAACTCCGACTGCCTCTCTCAAATCACCTCCACCCACAGCCGTGGGCCAAGTGCAGTACGTGGGCCATCTCGCTGGGAATCGGCCTTTTCCCCGACCGCCCGTGCGTCACCACCTGCCATGGCCGCCCTCCTGTGGACAACCCGCCTCGGGCCACCTCCATGCCAACAACACACATGAATGGAACCCCGGTGAGCCCCTAGTTGTCACGCGCTTGTCTTTTAGCCGTTTTGATTGAGTTTCCACGCTCATCTCCGCGCGCGCCGCCGTTAGCTGGGGGACAGATAGAGCTAGAGTTTCGGGGAGATGAGAGGGGCAAAAGGTGTGCTAGAGCTTGGGGGACGTGTTGAGGTAGTCAAAGGGGTGGACGGTGCAGTCCCCGCGCCGCCGCTGCTCACAGTGGCCGCGCGGGCGAACCAGAGGGAGAAGGAGGGAAGGGTGTGGTTGTGAGAATGTGTAGGGGATTATCCGGGAAACGTTGGGTTGTAGTGTTAGGTGGAAATTTGTTCAGGGGCCTAAGCGCTAGATCCAGGGGGCTGTCTGTAAAGATAAGGGCAGATCTGTTAGGAAAGAAAGTTCCTTTAGGAAAGAAAGTTCCTAGGGCCTAGGTGTAATAGTGTTTTAGTTATTTTCTCTTTGGGTAAGGCTGAGTAGAAAAATGATAAAAATACAAACTAAAATTGGTTAGGTTTCTGGTAAAGTCTAGTTTCAATCAAAAATGACCTTGTGCATGTTATTTTTTTACCCTGCCGGGTTAAAACACCGATAATGGTCATCCTTCGATGCGACCACACCATCTAAAGATAAAGACCCAATAGAACAAGAGTTTGGTGCCATAACTCAAAGCATCGATTAGGATTAGTCAAAAATCAAGCTCAAATCTCGAAAAACAAATTCACAAGCAAAATTACTATTTCGCTTGTCGTCCCGTGAATCACAAAGCCGATTAAGGTGGTATGATCCTTAACCAAGCTCTGATATCAATTGAAGGACCGGAACAGGCGACCATAGTAGGGGTGAATGTAAGTCTTTAAAATTCTCTCCGAGAACAAGACCTATATCTCGATTACCAACCCAAACACACCTCGCTTCTAATCACCAAGATAACACAAGTCAACTTGTGACAAGCTCACCCTGGGAACAATTAGAAATGCTCAAAGCCTAGCAGAACGATAAGAAACGCCCAAAGCTTCATCGCGTGAAGGAGAAGACTGTTCTTCGCCAAGATGACACAAGTCAACGAACAGAAACAAGAACAGAAGAACACCAAAGAAAGCGCCCAACTTGAAACTCAAATTACTCACTCAATACTCCACGGATTCAAATGAACTTGAGCCATAGAAGCACCTCCTCAAGGGCTAATAGATCTAGGAAAAAGATCTCAAAAAGCTCAAGGATTCATCGCGGACTTTGGAGAAAACTGAATGCCCTACAAAAAGCTTGGTTTGGGAAAGTCTTCAAATTCGTGGTGCTAAAGTGACGGATTTTGTAGGGGATCACTCATGTCCTAGTACCGATTTACCCCAAGAAATTCGACCCAAATCACAGCCAAATGCGAAGAACGAAAAATCCCTAAAAATATCTCCAGAAATACCGAAAAAGATAAATCTCAGATTCAAAGAGGATGGAACAAGATAGCACGAAATTGAACTTTGGATTACTCTACCATGTTCGGTTACAAGCCTGAGTCTAGCCTACTCAAAGCATTGGATAGCACAAAGATCAAATCAAAGATCCATCATCTCTGTACTCTCACTCCCAAAGGGTCACACAAACAAATGAGAAGCCAAGCACCAAAAGACCCAAGAGATATGGCTGCCCCAACCGTCCTCTCCACACACACACGCTTGTGCGCGCGCGCACACACACTGTATGTCTATTATGCACCTGGGTGCATTCTACGTACATAATGCACCCAACCTGGTGGGCGAGTCAGAGCAAACCAACCAGCATGCATGCAACTGAGACAACCAATAGCTAATTTGCTACTTCTCACCCCTCATGGTTAGCCACATGCAACAAAGACAACTAGCAGCCTGTATGCATGCATGGATGGAATCTTTTATGAGTTCAATTCTTTGAAATAAATTTTTTTCTAAACCGTAACCCCGATTAACAAACCGTTTGTTGTATCTTACTCAAAAAAATGTGCTTAACAAAACTAGATCCAATATGATATATTTTATTATTTTGCACGAGTTGCATATCTGTGTATTACCAATTGCAACTCTGTATACTACCGAGTTGCAACTAGTTATAAGTCTGTGTATTGTTTGCATCTGGTCACAATAATCATATCAAGTTGCAATCATACCTTGTTGCAACCAGAGTACCAACCGTGTTGCAACTGAGTAGTAACTAGCTACAATCAATAGTAACTAGTTGCAAGTGGGTAGTAACTGGTTGCAGTTGTATTCAGTAGGAAGTACATCTGGTTGCACTTAATCAGGTTGCAACTGAGTAGTAACTAATTGCAATTAAAGGAAAAGGGTTACATTAGATTATAACTACTTGCAACCAATGCTAAATGTGTTGGAGATGTGCTTGCAACTCACAGTACAACTTAGTTGCAAATTTTGCATGCACAAGCGTAGGTTTGGCAAGAAAATGTGGGGAGGGCCTTGCGGGCGTGCGTTGGCGCGTGGACCATACGTTTAAACAAGGTCTGTGCATATCTATATATGCATTTAGCAAATATCCAAATACCCTTACATGAAGCATACAACTCAAATACCCCATAGAGGTAAAACCATCCAACTTTTTATTGGTACATCGGACAGACTCGGCGCCTTCACGACTACGCTTTGCCTCAGCGCAAGCTTCATGACAGTGCCACGCGTCCTCCGACTCGACGTCATCTAGCCGCACTGGACTTGCTCCCCGGTTTTGAGGCCAAACCGGTCAAAGCCTCTTGACCACCCCGCAGACGTGACTCACCCCTGGTTTTGAGGCCAAACCGGTCAAATCCGCACACCCTACAAGGCGTGACTCAACCTCGATTTTGAGGTCAAACCCTCTTGCACGCGCACACGACGTGACTCACCGATGTTGAAGCGTGTCTAGTCTCCGCCAAGCCTTTGATGCTTCCAAGTCTTTCGCTCTCGCTCCTAGGCTGTCTACTCGACTCGCCTCTGTTCTGCTTGACTCGACCGACGCCATCTCCATCCCGTCCGTGTACTCTTACTCTTCCGTGCACCATGTGGATCGCCCATGACTGTGTCTGGACTCCTCAGGTCTCTCCATCCAAACATACTCGTGTCCACCCTTCACAGCCCTAGTCCATCGGCATGAACCTTTCGCTTGACCTGAACACCTCATGCCGTCGACCGCCATGCTGCATCCTACACCTGCATCTCACAAGCCAAGAGACACAATTTTGCACACACCACAACACAACGCACACAACATAACACCTCCGATTAGCCATTAGCATCATCAAGCACATATGAAATACGGATTCAACTAGTAAAAGCCTCAAATCATCCATCAGTCACTCATCACAAATAGACTAAGGCACATCTCAACTTGATCTCTCGGAAGGTATATTGGTGATTGGCAAATTGAATTATCCCCTCAAATGCCAAATGAAGACTGATCATTGTCTATAGTGGAACTAGCCAAATTCAAAAGATCTACCAAAATAGGTCATTAGCGCTAGCTTAGAATCCAATTAGATAGAGTTGCTATTATTTGACATTCAAATATTAAAATTTGAAATGTAATATCAAGAAGATAGATATGCACATTGGCAACTTATTATCCCATATTCCTGTGAAAGGATAAAACTTTATTTTGTGTTGCACATTTAAAATAAGTGCTTACGAGTTCTTGAAGAATTACAAATTAAATTTTTGAAGGACTAAGTATTATACTCAGGCATATTTATGTAGAGGCACATTTATGTAGAATGTTACGAAGACATTTTAAACATTAAAGTTCAAAGGATGTCGTCACGAGGAGAGCATATCTTTAATCATATTTAGAGATATTTAGAGATGAAGTCTTTTAAGTTGCACCTAGAAGGAATCAACTTAATGATTAATTATTGAATTTACCATGAAAGTATACCACTTGATTTCCTGATCAGCAAAAATCCTGATGAGCATCAGAAGATGATCTTGTGATCCACCTAAAGACGCATTGGAGACAGATTATGTACGCTTCTAGCAGGCTTAGTATTACAGCTAAGCATGGAGACATGTTGCCTTGAGAAATTTTGATTGGCACAGCTATTACACATCTTACATGTGAAATATTTGAAAAACTTTTCAGATGACTGGTAACTTTATTTAGAAGTCAAAATTACAGTTTCATGCATTCGTCTCACAAGCATTGGATCAAAAGCATAATGAATCATCCCTAGTGTGTTCAGCAGTACTAATTCAGGGCCCAAATATCAATATATTAGATTTTGATCCCAACTGTCAGTGAACTGGAGAATTGTAGCACCTCTGTATTCTGGCCTCTAATTCCGAGTAACCATTACAATTACAATACGGGGTTATAGAGCTTCCAGAAAACCAATGGCCACTTAACTGGGGCTCATTCACAGGATTCCAATACTGGGTAGAGAGCTTCCAGAAAACCCATGGCCACTTGACTAGGTGGTGCTCACAGGATTGAAGATCATATCAGGCTGAGTCAAAACCATTGATTATGTGTTGCACTACTTGCATTCTTTCAGTCTTTCACCTTGCAAACCCAGATTGCTAAATAAAGCATATCCGAAACACCTTTACCACTAACAACTCTGGAACACAGGATAACAATAATATAAGGTCGTGATGATCATATTATTTTGCTTTAATACCTCAAAGGTCTTCTGTAGGCATTAATTTGATCACTTGGTGGGGCCAAGACTCAATGTTCCATTGACTTTGGTTGCAAAGAGAACTTGTTGATCGTCCTGTTGTCTGACCTGAAATATCTGCCTCCAGCTGCACTTCGATATTCATACTTCATTGGATAGCAGATAAGAAAGCCAGATTTCCTTGATCCAATAGATTAATTGTCATAACCCTGGCATGCTGTAAGGTACAGCTGGAACAGGGCCATGAGAAGCAGAGGCTGCTTGTACAGCGACTCTGTCAGCAGTAACTGATTAATGCATATACAAGTACAATTGCCCTGGTCTGGACTCAGTGCTTGGAGTGGCTACAGGCATATTCTGGGCTGGGCTTGTTGCATCAAGTAGAGAACCCATAGATGGCAGGTTCTGAAAATTCACAGCATGATTCGGAAAATGGATGATATTTGGTTGCCATGGATTTGAGGGTGCCAAGCTCCTTGGATCATTCATATCCTGGGAAATTTTACTATCACAGGACATCACAGGCCTAACAGTTGTTGAATGTTTGCCTACAAAGCAGAAAGGAAGGCATTATTGCTAACATGACCAGTCAGTCGGTAGATTGAAACTGACTTGACAATACCACAAATCATATTGACTAACAGATAATATTATTGTTTGCAAGGAATGTAATATCACAATACCAGCTATACTTGCATGTACTCCATGAATTTGTTCATTCCAAGATCCATCTACCACACGCTTTGTACTAGATGACGCCTCATGTCTATGATCCTTTGAAGGAATAGAAGCTGAATGCACTACTGTTGACCTATGTTTGTGTCAAAGAAAAAAAGATGCCGCTACACATGAGAGTCCACACGGTGGAAAGTCATCAACTTATTATGAAGCTACATTTCAAATAATGCATTTCAAAACAGTAAATTACCAATTTGTACCCAACAATTAGCTTTGTTGCCACAAAACTACCAAAGTTATTGTAGGTCATCCATTATAAGAACTTCAAGCAAGATTTCACTTGAAGGGTAAAAATTACTCCCTCCGCCCACAAATGTAAAGAATTTCTTGCATTCAAAATTTGTCCAAATGTAAGCATTTCTGGCATAATCCACCCCTCCCCCTCTCTCATCATTAGTTTAAACTTGGTGATTGGTTAACTAAAAAGGCAGGCGTTAATTGCATCTATGTAATCTTGGTGATTGATTAAGGGGCACCACAGTCATTTCCATTACTCTTAAAATTGTCCTAAAACCCCTAGAAACACTTACATTTGTGGACAGAGGGAGTAAAAATTCAATAGGATTTCAGTATGACATAGGGTGACAGGATCACCTGAACTAGAAAATCATGCTTCTACACATTAATGGTCATTAAGAAGGAAACAAATCCTAAGGGATTTACACAATAGTATTCACTAATAAGTAAAAACTCAAAAAGGTTTTGTTTGTCAAGGTTCGCAGGTAAGCTTCCTGGCTGATAGGGTTTGGTACTTTGGTTAGGAGATGGTAGGCAGAACTAAAGGGCTGACAAGGTTACAGCTGAAAGACCACGATGTGTGTATTAACTTATTCCTGTCCAGACAGAAGCAGGGATAGAAGGGCCAGCAAGCTAATGAAGAGGACAGAATCACAAAATCTCTATGCTTTTCAAGAATGTTAGCCTCAGTATTGCGAAGCATATGAGCACAGACACTGAAAAAGATAATTTTTAAAAACAGGGCAAATTCATGGTCTACCAGGTAGGCACTAGATCATATATGTACTGAATGATGTGCATTGATACTAGGACATACTGCTAGTGGGAGATGCAAACTGAACAGAAGACAGAATTTACCTTGGCAAAGAAGCATGTTTCCTCTGTACTGGTGCTACTTCACTTTTGTTGCCATTTTCCTCAAGTTGGGTAACTTGTTCTCGAAATTGGTCAGTAGCACTGCATGATCTCAAAATGAGGAAAATGTATAGGCAGTTGTAACAGGTAAGGGAATGCAAACGCCAGCAACACAAATGCATGGTTTCGAAAATTATTCTCGCATAGGGGAACATTTTCTTTGCAATGGCATTTCAGTAATTCAATAACATTCCAATGGCATATAAAAAGAACTTTCATAACCTTAAGTGAAGAAAATTTGGCCTTTCTGTCCCACTGGTGTACTCCTTCAGTAGTTGAGGATGGTACTCCAAAACTTCTTGAAAAATCAGTTCCTTGATGTCCTCCTTTCTTACTCTATGGCGCTCAAATTCAAACTCCACTTTTGGAATTGGTTGACAAGAAGGTTCTCTCTCTACCTTTGCTAATCCATTGAAGTAAGGATCTGCCAATGCCTGTGATTTGCACATATGTCAAGATCATCAAGACCCTAAAAGACCATTAAAGTAGGAGTGATGTGATTAACAAGACAATCATTTGCATGACATGCCTCTTCTGCAGATGGGCGATCCTTTGGATCAAAAGCTAGAAGCCTCCTAAGCAACTGTAAAGCTAATGGATCAGCCTTCGGAAACTTCTGCGAGAAAGATGCAGGTTGTTTCTTCCGCATGCACGTCAGGTATTTTCTTGCCTTGTCATTCCGTACCTAAGCAGAGATAGAACCAGTAGTGCCAAAATTTAGAAGCAGAATCACTGAATCTTGCACCTTAATAAAGATATCTAAAGGTCAGATATTGCACCTTAGAAATAGCATCTAATGGCGGTGTTCCCAGAAGATCAGTTATTAAATCCAACTGGTGAACTACATTCTTTCCAGGGAATAAAGGTTTTCCTATCAACACCTCAGCAAATATGCACCCTATACTCCAGATATCAATAGCTGGTGTATACTGCAATTCAGAAAACAGCAAATTCATGGATAAAGACTATTATATTGTTTATATTGATATGATAGAAGTTGTCAAGATCTTTTCTTAGTAAGTTTGAATGTGCTCGTTATGATAAAGGTGACACAATCTAGGGTTTGCTATGCATGTCAACTGAAGGCTGTTGCTCATTAATTGTGCTTTATCCTTGAGATTTATCTTACAGTTCTGTTCCACATAAGTTTGCAAGTATCATAGCCTTAAGCTGCATCTAAATTTAGTTGAACAAACCTATGAACCATTTAGTGTGTCTGTTGCTATTTTCTTAAAATATTATACCTGAAATTGCTGCCCATCTAAGCAAATTAGTGAGTAAAGCCAAAATGAGAAATCCAAATCACAGGACCAATAGTCTTGTGCATCACAATGCTACTAGTTGGCCGCTTTGTAGAGTGTTGTAGACTTGTAGGACGGGTGGGCTAGGGGTCCAGGAGGGAGAGTGGCTCAAAAAGAGCATAGGAACCATAGGGTAGCATACTGCTTCTTTCAGGTGCTTGCGCTATTATATCATTATTATTTATTCACCGTGAAACCTTTGCCAGAGAAGCATTCTTTGCAACTTATTCAGATAATAAAAGACGCTACTGATATCGTCTTATACACCGACATGTGATCTTTCAACGAAAACAAGCACTACCAACCAGGTAACTAAAAGCTTGCCAGAAGTGCCATGTAGTAAATTTAAGGAAAAATTGGTTCTACAACATCGAAAGAACACCGTTTTAGAAATATACCATTGAACCGACTTGTTACACTTTAATAGCACCCAAAGATTACGCCATTTAGAAATTTACCATTCTGTCACGTTTTCCGTCCAGACTTTCTAGTTTCCGTCATCTACAGTCTTCTTCGCGAGTCAAGAGCGTCTGAGCATCCATTCCTCTTTCCTTTTCCTTCTTTCCCTTCTTATCCCAAACCATAAGCTCAATTCAGTGCAAATATGTGACAATGAGATGATTTGGACGAGGTGGAAATTGATCTTGTCCACGGCGGCAAGCTCCGCCTGTACTGATTGATGACACTTCAACTGGCGACCTGCTCATTGGAACCCTCAATTTGATGCATTGTTTTTTTTCTCGAACGACGCAGGAGAGCTGCATGTCATTTCATTAAGAGAGAAAAGAGCGTACAACGAAACCGGTTAAGGACCAAAACCCGAGCACAGGAACCCACACCCACACACCTCCACGGAGAAACTTACAGACACGCCACAACAACCTACAGGACCACGACCAAAAGAACCCTAACCTAGACAGGTGGGGCCAGCGACCTCACTAGGAATTCCTGAAGTTTGGTTGCTCCAGCCATGCCCCAAACGCTACACTCATCTGTCACTCTCTGGAGCAGAACAGAGGTGCTTGGTCTAGCATTCTCGAATGCACAGGAATTCCTGTGTTTCCAAACCTCCCAGGACGCCAAGATAATTAGCGAGTTAAGTCCTTTCATCATCTCCTTAGGAACTGAACGCCAAGCCTTCCTCCACCAACTAGAAAAACGACCCTCAGAAGGCAAGGGTACCAGGGCGGTCAGTTGTAGGGGTTGGAGAACCAAAGTCCAAATCTGCCTTGTAAAAACACAGCCAACTAACAGATGCTGAATGGTCTCCTCTTCTTGATCACAAAAAGGACAGACATCAGGATGAGGCAACTCTCATTTGGCAAGACGGTCCGCTGTCCATCATTGTTGTTCCGTTTGTCCACCGGCATGTTTTGATTTGTTGCACTGTGGTTCAGTTTTGTTGCTGAGCTGCTCGATTTGGTGGATTTATAGATCAATTTCGGTGGCCCATGGTTTGATTGGGCTATTGGTGCTCGCTTTTGGTGAACGGCAACGATGAAAGCAATCAGCACCCGTGTGAGGGGCGGCGTTTTGGCCTGTGCACTCTTGATCGTTGCTCAGACGGCGTCACTTGCCTGCTGCTCATCACTCACGCAATTGCTCCCGGAAGCTTTACCAAGAAACGTGAGGAGCTGTGAAGCTTTTGGAGGAGAGAGGCGTGCAGCTTGGAACAGAGCAACAGGACGAAGATGCAACGGAGAAGATGACTGCATTGACAGAAAATGTGACAGAATGGTAGATTTCTAAACGGCACGATCTTTCGATGGTGTTAAAGTGTACCGAGTCAGTTCGATGATATATTTCTAAAACGGTGTTCATTCGATGTGAGTAAATCAATTTTTCCTAAATTTAAATATCAAACTAAAACATATGGATGGAAACAATAGTAAACACCTGTAAGTGGTAACAAGGATTCAAGAGGCATCTTCCAGTTGAAATTTGTGTTGGAATTAAGTATGAAATCACTGTAATTTAGTCAATATTGAGGATTTCTGGGAATGATTTTACAAAACCTTTAGCATGGCCATTTGCCATTCTTCTGTTTGCATGGGATACTCCAGAGCATATAGAAAGTTAAATAAAACATACTTTGAGTTGTTTCTTTATCAAACAGTACAAAGCCAAATTTCAACTGTTACTAGCCCACTAACCAGACAGCTGCAAATTATTTGCTCCAAAATGCGTTTGCGAATTCCCCATCCTACTACCCAGCATATGCGCACAGCGAAAAGATCAGCATCCCGCTAGAGCATGGCCATTTTCATGCGATTTAACCATTGTGAAAATCAATTTAACCCAGCCCAATTTTGTTGTGCTTTCAATATGCATCATTGATTTTCATTATGCCAGCTCATCTATCTTTAATCATAATAGACCCTTACCTTGGAGTAGAATGACCCACACAGTTCAGGAGCTCTATACCATCTTGTCGCCACATAATCCTGCAAAAGGAAGTTGATGCTTGTTATCTATGAGTTCATATTTGATAGTACTCTACAAGTAAAGAATAGGAAGCAAGGTAACTATTAGAAAGCACACTCATTGGTTTACATGAGTAACATATTCCAAAACTCATAAGCTACAGGTTAGCCACCCAAACCATCACGCTCCAATCACACATGGGGGGGTGGGGGGGGGGGTAGTCACTCCCATCTGACCACATGTGGAATTAGGCCCACTTGAACACAAAGTATTTGTAATTTTTTTCTGGAAAAGTCTGCTTTGCCCCTCCCATATATGATGTAACCCCCCTAAACCCAGTATCATGGCTCCCTGAAGCACTTAGCCATTTCTATAATGTTTTGTTTCATCTACTGATTCACTATTGCCACATTTGTAATCATGTAAGTCATCACAGTAGAAAAATGGCAGGATAAGGAACATGGTGTTATACTTCAGGCGGTAAATAGACTTTTCCATTTTTCATTTGAATTTCATTTTTCTTTTTCCTTTGTCTCAAAAATTGTAGCAATAGGGACGTCCAAAGTTTAACATGAACGCTTGCTAACAGCATACTATATGGAAGTACGAAGTTCCAATGCTGCCTAGTAGCACTGCTATAGATAGGTATCACAAGAAACACATTGAGGTGCATATACAGACAGTGGACTGAAAGGCATATCATGCGTTATCAGTCACGGGACCATCAATAAACTACTAGTTTCATGAAAGAGGTAACTGGAACCTAGAACTATCATATATATCTGCTACGTGCTGCCATAAAATCTACTACCAATGCATGATACAACTTTAAGATAAAATAACATCAAATAAATCCTTACGGTCCAGAAGACTGTAGTGGGTGCATCACTAAATGCCACTCTTGCCAAGCCGAAGTCACATATTTTGAGTTTGCAATTTGCATTAGCAAGTACATTTTTGGGCTTTAGATCTCGGTGATAGACATTTGCTGCATCAAATCACACACAACAATATTCGTTAAGATCATATTTAGAAAACAAGAAATGATACAAACTGTCTCAACATAAATAACCAAAAATGCAAATATTAATAGTTTATGATGAACGGTATAAAGTGCTATTTACAAGAAAATAAATATAATGAAGCTATGCAAGGCAAAGAAAGGAACAAAGAATATATGTGTGCATGGTACAGGTAGTTATATAAAAAATAGAAGCACTTTAACATTGATATTGATAATTAAGAACATAAGGAAATAGATACCTGTGTGAATATATTTCAAAGCCCGAAGCATCTGGTAGAGGAAAAACTGGTAATGCTCCCTCGTCAAATCATCATTAGCCTTTATGACCTGATGAAGATCTGATTCCATAAGTTCAAAGACAACATATATGTCTTTAAAATCCTTTTTGGATGGGGGTAGCATTATATGCTTTATCTCCACTATGTCAGGGTGCCTCAGAAGCCTCAGAAGTTTTATTTCACGGAGTATGCGTGCTGCATCCGATATATGCTCAAAAATATTGTGTATCTTTTTTATTGCAACCTTCTCTCCAGTATGTTTATCGTTTGCTGAACATACAAGTCCATAACTTCCTTTCCCGATGACCTCCAAAATTTCATATCTATTAACATCACCGTATTCAGAAAAGAAATTCATTTCCTGTGCATTCTGAAATAGAAAATAATAATCAGATGACTAATAATAATCATTTACAAAAACTACAGAACAAGAATAGCACTATTCACATGCAAAGATGCCACTATCATAGTTATAATGATAAAGCTGCAAATCAAGCCAGTGATCGTTGGCAAGACCAAAGAAAAAGATGCCTGAGGCGGGGCCTGCAGATTGTCATCCTCGGATAAATAATAAACATTCTTTTTTCCCACTGATTTTCAACCTAAGAAACATTAGCAAGAGGTACCACTTGTTTTCAAACTAAGAAATATTAGCTTAATTTCAATGTCTTACCATATTTTGCAGAGACATATTTTCTCTTTCATAAAAAATGGAATGGGCAGCATAAAGGGTTGGAGTGCAGGTACCAAAGGTGTGTTTCTCAGATTTTATGATCCTCTAGCAGTTACCTAGTTCCTTGTTCATCGAACAAATTATGCAAGGAAAAAACAAATATATACCTGTATTCTAATATCGCATCAATCTGTTAGAAACGCCAAACTTTAGTTTCCTGCACTGATTCTTTATCAAAATATCGGTATCTTGCATATTTCACTACCCTAACCCGCTGGAACTAGGAAGATCAATCAATCCAAGAAACAGAGGTCGAGCTCGCACCTTCTTCCGCCAGTCATTGTTCTGCATCTTGGCGCCAACTGCTGAGCAATAATCCCAAGATACAATATGTGCTCTTTCCTTGCTCCCGATACTCGCCTTCCCTCAAGAAAATCCACCAGACAGCCCCTTGTTCTCTCGTTATCTCTCTCAGGCTTGGATCAGCCGCACTTCCCCCATCTGCTCCTGCTCCGGATGGCGAGCCCGCAGTCGTCCCCGCCACTCCTCCTCCTCATGCACCCCGCGCCTCTGGCGGCCGTATCTGCCGCGGCCACCGCCACGGCCGGGGTCCTCGAAGGCTTCCAGACAAGACAGCACCGCAGGGGTGGGCGATGGCGACGGCGGAGGCTGTAATTCCTCTGATTCGGGATCTGGGGAGGAGGAGGAGGCGCTGAGCGGGCAGGACAAGGGGGATGGAGACGGAAGAGCGGCCGCCTTGTCGGCGGGTTGTTGTGCGGCAGGGCAGCGGCGGTCGGCGGAGCAGAGAGGTGGGCGACGGGGTCGAGAGCGCAGCTGAAATGGGGTTGGGGAGGGATATTTTCCGCGTGTGGTGCGGTGAACTTTGCGTGCGTGGCGGTTATCTGGGGTTGAACCTGGAAGGTAGGCTGCAAATCTCGATCGAGAGATCTTTGACTTTTGCATCATTCTTTGCTGATACGCTCTCTTCCCTCCCGTTCGAAATTCTGCGTTTTAAGCTAGTTAGAAGTTAAATATTTCGAACTTTAACTTAAATTATTTTTATATGTTGAGTTTGATATATGAAAAAGATAGGAGTAGATTCATCTCGAAATATAGTTTCATAAAAGAATAATTTGGCTCTATTTTATTAATATTTTGTATAAAAAATAGTAGTTAAAGTTGCGATTGACCGTGTTAATTACTACTAGAGAATGAGGTATTACCAGTTTATCTAAAACTGATGATGATATAGCATGATCGTCTGTTCTAAAATAAGATGGAGATGTGGACTATTGCAGTGAAAGTTTTCTTTCACCGCCGGTCGATGGTTTAACTCGGTGGTGATAGCACCGCCGCTGGATAATAACGCGCATCGATGATGATAGTAGGGTGCGGACCCAAAAAACAAACTCACTCACGTTAAATGTCTTATTCGCATCCAACCGAGGCAAGTCCTCTCTCGCACCTCCCACCTCTCTCGATCCCTCTCTCCCCTCCATCTCTCTCTCTATCTCTTCTCTTCACCCTTCACCCTTTCCTTGCAGCCCGACGGCAGATCCGCCCCCTCCCTCTGCCACCTCTCCCCTCCTCCTCCGCTCGCCCTCACTGGAAGTGAGGATGGGCGGGGCAAGAAGGTCAGGGCTTGGAGTGGCACCATCTCGTCCACCCCCATCTCTCTTAGATCCCCAGTGTGCCGCCTCGTCCCTCCCTAGTGCACCGCTTCATCCCCCTCTCTATGTCCCTCTTAGATCCGGTGAGGGAGAAAGTCGGCACCTTCTCTCGACCCCAGTGCTTGCCTCTCGTTCCTATCTCTACGCGCGCGTGTGTGCGTGCGCGCACCGACGGGGATGCAACGACGTAGCGGTGCTCCAGCTGCACGAGGGCGGCGGGGCTCCAGCTACATGGGCGGGGCGGAGGTAATTTTTTTAATAAGACACCACCATCGACCTTTACCCTGCTGAACCCCCACACTGGTGATGATGCAAGGTTGGGGACTGGTGGTGAAGGCCTCCTCTGCAGCACTGAATGTCCAAAACGTCAAGAACTAAATATCAAAAGAAACAAAGTCAAAGTTTAATTAGCAACCTAAATATTTATAAATTTTAGAGGATTTCAGTATATTAATGGATTTTATACAATTTAAAATTATCAGTAGTGAAAAGGAGTATTTGGTACTGCTGCAACATTTGAAACATCAAATATTCAAGAACCATGTGATCCACTATCAAAATGTATGTCTCGCTGCACTTACACTCACAGATAATCATCAATATTTTATGTTAATTAATTGTGTTGTTGACTAAATTAATCTCTCTAAGTTCTTAAAGTACAATGTTAATAAACAACATAGGTTGTTTAAACAGATTTCCCTTAACATAGTTATGGACACATGGAACACCCTTCATTGTTGTGGGATATAAGATGTCCTTAGAGTTTTCCAACAATATGGGGCCAATGGTCAAGCAAGAGACATAGTACTTGTAGTCAAGTATTCTACTGCAAAAAAGAGACATGGTGACCATGACGCTCTCAGCGATCATGGCATTCTCGAGCGCACGGCGATCTCTCCCCCCTTCGCGCGGCAATGTTGCCGGAGTTCATGGTGGGCCTATCTTCCTTGGACTTCCAGCTGAGGTTGGATTTCTAAAAACTCATCTTCGATCGTTTTGGCTCGGGTACTCAAGTCTCTTCACCATCTCCTGATGTTGATTTCTTCCGTGTAGCTTCTTTCTCTCGTTCGACTGTTCAGATCAATGGGGATTCCACTGTGTAATACCTGCCATTTTAGTCATCAAAGTGACTTTGAAGAAATGGAAGCAATTCATGAAGAAAAGAAAAAGAAATTGGCCAAAAATCAAATTCGGGTCAAATTTGACCGAAATTTGAATTTTGAATTTGAAATTCAGAAAAATTCGACAAAAATATGGAATGGAGATGTAAGGATGATTGGAACTTAAAGATCAAGATTTGGGACAAAATTTGGGTCTAAATACCTCAAAAGGATCAAAGAAAGAAAATGAAAAATTCAAAGTACTGTTCCCTGTCCGACAACAGGGATTTCAGAAAAACAGCATAAGGTTCCTTTTTGGAAATTAGATTCTGTTCAATTTTTCAAATAAGTGGATCCAAACAACTATACCATATCAAAGTGTGGACTTTGGACTCCTAGATTTGGGTGTTTTTGATCGAGAATAGTAGAGGGAACTATTTCAAATGAAGGCCTAAAGTCGGCACTTTGTCACAGTAGGAAGCCTTGCTGAAAATGGCTAAGTCTGAAAACAGCAATATATGGCCGAGTTTGGAGCTGATTTCAGAGGAATGTAGATCAAAGGGTGTAGATGTTTTTGGGCAAAATGGAATCCTTGAAGGAACACAAATGGGAAGAAGTTGGACTACAAGGAAGGGATTTGGATCACTGAATTCATTCACAAAGTAAGGTAAATGGCACTGTCATGCAACTGACGAACTGAATGTCGAGTTTCAGAGGAATTCAGGCAAATAGAAGAAAGGATTCAAAAATTTGACTATATTCGGATGATTATCTCGGGTCAGAGCAAAAATAAAACTTGGAGAGTTCAAGTTTATCTACAACTTTGGTTAAGACACTTGTGCACCGTTGGATTGGAAATCGACCGTGATTTAGGTCTGAAGTTCGGGTGTCAGAAAATGAAAGAGGGAAGGGGCGACAGAGCAAGCTCGACGTGTCGCCGCCGCCGTCTTCGGTCGCCCGCCAGCGCGGCAGCTACGCCACCTCCTCACCACGCAAGCCTACGAGTAGACCACGGTGTCGCCCATGCGTGCAGTAAAACGTTTGTATATCTACCGCTCCCGCGCCGCCCGTTTTATCGCCGCTCTTTTCACCGCCGCCGCTTCTCTGTTTAAGCTGCCGCCGCTGGGTAAAATTCCCCCACCACACCGCCGCTCTCGTCGATTCCCTCCGTCCACATCTCCACACATACCCCACCAACACCCCTAGCCACTTGTTGCCCAGCTTCCCCGCCGGCGTGCTAGAACCCGCCGTAGTTTCTGTCCGCCGTCGCCGCATCTCCCGCTCACGGTGAGCACCTCCTTGCGCTTGCTCTCTTCCTTCTTGGGTAGTCGTAGGCAGGTCCTTGGGGTGCTAGGATGGTGTAATAGTAGTCGTTGGGGAAGGTTGCGCCGTCGTCGTGCGTAGCCGCGACCGGCCGTAGGTGCCGCCGCCCGCCGCCGTGGAGGGAGTGGCTCCGACCATCTCCCGAGGAGCTGTTACCGTGCACGGGTGCGTGAGGGCACGGAGATGCTTTCCCGACCTAGTCCCGCCGCCGGTAGGGCGCCGGCCGGCGAGCCGCGCCGCCCCTGTCGCGCTCAGGATTTTGGTGGGAGGAAGAAGAAGGTGCTGGAGTTGGGGGCCCGCGCGTCAGTGGAAAGGAGGAGGAGAGGAAGTAGGCTGGCCGGACGCGGAGGCCAGTTGGGCCGCGGTCTTGAAGGCCCAGGAGCACGTGAGGTTGGCCGGTAGGGAGAGAAAGGCCCGAGGCCCAGAGATCCAGCAGGCCGGCGCTACGGAGGAAGGAGAAAAAGAAAAGTGGGCCATTGGGCCGTCACCGGTGAAAAGAAAAGAAGAGAGGAGAAGAATCAGCCCAGTAAGGCCTGCCCGGGGGAGAAATAGGCCGGCGGGTAGATTGAATAGGAGAAGGAGTGAGTCCGTGCCGCGAGCCCAGCGTAAGAGAGAGGGGTAGAGTCGAGTCGCGTGAGAAAAGTTGCCGGGGGAGTTTTTCGGGAAAATTTAGATTTCCTTTATAGAATAATTAGTTTAAATCCGAATCTCACCATTTAAATCACAGAAATTTCTAGAAGTGTCCAAAATTAGTGAAACCAATTTTGTTAGGCTTGTTTTAATTTCCTTTATGCATTAAAATTTTTATACCCTAGAAAAATAATAAAAATTTGGGTATTTATTTAATACCTTTCTTTTAAGGTAATTAAATAAATACTTAATCTTTATAAAATGCATAAAAAAATGGAATAACATTTTCATAATCACAAATTATTATTAACGCATAGGAAATTAGGTTTTCCAGTTAGAAAATAAGTGTAACATTTTCTACAAATAAAAGAAAAGGCTTTAAGTAAGGTTAATTAAGGAAATAAAAATCGTGGGCTAATCTTTTCGGGTTTTTGTGTGTTGGCTTGCAACTTTATCATGATAAATTGTATAGTCCTTGTTGGCTTGCAACTTTATCGTGAAGGAAAGTTGTATAGTCTTATATTCAAAAATTTGCATTCCTAACCCCTGCATATGTTGTGCTATAGACCCCGAAGCGCCAGAAGGAGATTACTTGGAATTTTCAGAAGGATCTTCGGAGTTTGAGGAAATGTTTGAATTGGTCCCCTGCGAGGCCAACCCTTCGGACAGTGCTAACTTTTTAAGCGAACAAGGCAAGCCCCGGTGCATTACACCTATTATTTTGAAGTCAATATTTCATGTGTCCTATATTTAGCTATTTACTATATGTATGCACTAAGTCTAGGAGTTGCTTGAAACCCACTCTTGTGCATGATTATACCTTGTTTTAAGGACATCTTTGCCACTTGTTCAAACCTGTAGTAGATAACCCAAGTCTAGAATTGCTTAGTTGCTTAAATGCTTGGTTTACCAACCTTAAGGAAAACTTTTGAGTCATACATGTTATTTATGGAAAGATGGCATGGAAATTGAGAAGCGGGCAGAAGCTAGGGATGTAATTCTGTCTGCTAGATTAAATTGGTTAAGGCCCGATTCGTTGTCTTAACCTTTGATCAAGTGATAATCATCTGATCACTTATTGGGTATGGGACCAGTAAAGCCCAGTAGGTTAGTAAACTCTCTGATCGGGAATACTTCGTACCCGCGCTTGATGTGCTGGAGATTGGCAGGGGCGTAGCCTGAAACTCACATGGTGATCAGGCCAGACGTGGGGTCCCATGTGGGGGTGCGTCCCTGGGTCCGGGTAGTCATATTCCCAATCATTGGATTTGCTAATCGAAAAGTTGTTACGTACGACCTGGACAGTCGTATATAACTGGTGATCAGGGTACTCTCCTGCAGGATGTAATATGATCCGGATCGCCGCAATTCTCGGTTATGAATGCACTTGATCACTGTTGAGCATCGTAGCATAAATCCATGAATGTTACATCCTTCTGATAATGATTGATGTATGACTTAATACCTTGTTGTTGCATTTAATCTTTTATCATCATCTAGAATGGTTAGGTAACAACTTAACTCAAATAAAAAATAAAACTAAGGCATCACTTGTAGTAAGCTTTTCGGCAAAAAGGTATCAGCCAAGTACACCAAAAAGCTATCATGTACTTCCAAGGAAAACTATTATATTGGTTAGTCGGGTAAGACTTGCTGAGTACACCGTACTTAGGGTTATCCCTTGTGGCTATCTTTTCAGAAGCACCGCCGGAGTCCACCGAGGAGGAAGCCCCGAAACTCTAGGGTATTGTTATGAGTCTCACAATACCCTTAGAAGAAGTTTTATAATGCCCATCTCCACCTGAGCCGTTTATGCTTTAAATCCTAGAACCCTGTCTAACACTGCACTGTTAAGTTTGCTTCAAACTATGTCTTGTATTAACTCGTACCTCTTGTAAGTATGTAAAAATGTAATATTTGTTGATGCTATCCCATCGCGGATACTATCCTGATGTATGGCTATGAGACACGACGTGGATCTTTCGAGGAGTCCTAGGGACACTCGACGGACGATCGGACTTATACTGTTTTAAGTGCGCTTCGGATAATTGCTGTGTCGGCAGCAATTAGGCGCATTTAAACCAGTTTAAGTTGGACGGTTCCGCCACACACTGCCATCATCCTCCAATCAATTTTGGGGGGAGTGGCCAAAGATAATTTCGTGTTGCTCAACAATCGGACTAGTGCATTTATTTATCTGTTGCCTCCAAAGGGGCGGGTCTCATAATTCATCGTCTTGGTTGTTTTATCTATAAGCATTTTGTGATCTTCTTTACCCTCTGGCATAATGGAGGGCTTGACTCTATTAGAGAAGAGTGCATTTGGAATGAACAGCAAAATGTTGAGTGGCATCATGTCTATCATCGCAAGAAAAGCTTTGCGGGAAGTAGCTGTTGGCAAGCCATCTGTTTTCAAAAGGATTTCTTATCCTTCTTCTTATTATCATTCCAACTATGCTCGAGATTTCCAAAATCTTGCCTATGATGGATCATCGAGACCAATGCCTGACTATGGTTCTTTCACCCACTCTGCGGGTTCTTCGTTCTTGCAGCGAATTGCTAGGCATGAATTGTGAGATTGTCCTTCAAATTCAAAATCCAAATTTGTCAATCCAGTTGGCAATCTCCCTACGCAATTGTTGCCTTTGATTTTATTGTGTTTCTGCTGTCTTGCCCCTAGTCATTTGCGTGCAGTTTGTACGCAGCAAATCATGTGCAAATCCTATTTTGGTTATGGGCATACGACCGTGCTTGCCCAAGAAACAAATCCAAAGTTCCCATATGCCGAACTAAACCCGTGATCCCTTCATGTCAGTCTTTGGGGGACTCAGGTGTTAATATAAATGCTCCGGCCGACTCCACATCGTCCCCTTCACCTTCTGTTGCAAGCCCAGAAAACCCCACCATACCTCTCCACCCTCGTCGTCTCTATTGAGGGACATGGCAAACTTTGATATCGATCCTCATCCCATGCTCTGCGTTGGTTTGAGGTGCCCCTTCATCATCCACTCCCACAACGTCCGTCTTGGCGAGGTATAGCTTTGTCCGCTTGGAGATGCATTTGTTAGATTCAATAATCCATTGGAAAGAGAGAGGTTCTTGGATTGGATCCTTCAGCTTAAACCTGATTACCAGCTTAGATTCATTAAGTATGATGAGGGGGATAATGTTATTCCAGGATATGGATAGAGAAGGTTGGATCATGCTATTGGTGTATCCAACCTGAATGATGATGCTAAGATACCCTAACCAATAACTGTTTCTATGGGTGTGCCTCCTCAGGTTAGATCCTTAACCTGTCCAGTTTTTGCTCTGAAGCGTAAGAATGTCACAATGTTGGCGGATGAGGATCCACCGCCTCTGGAGGGTCCCCTGCACCCTTTGCCCATGGATGCTCCTTGCTGGATGGGACCTGGTGCTGGTCAATCCTCAGTGGTTCAAGGGTATTATGCTACTGATCAGGTTGGTAGGGCTGACAATATTCAGAATGCAGATATGGTTGATCAAGGTGCTTAGTTAGTTAACAGGGAGAATGCATAGTTCTCTGGAGTTTCTGCCGATTTTGAGGCTTGTGATCAAAACCCTTCTCCTCTGGCATTGATTGGGCAATTGGTGGCTCCTCCTAGCTTTGAGGGAGTGGACAAGGTGATTTCATCTCTTTTCAAATCTTATACTTGCCCATGGTTACCTTTCCAATCCAATCTTTTTGTCCTATCTAAGATGGATCTAAAGCTGGATACTATCACCCTATCTTACATCTTTGATGATGATGTCCTCCTTTCCTAGCCAAAATTTCTTTTGCATAGACTCTTGCAATGGTCTTTGACCCTGCTCTTCCTCCTGGCAGTATCCCGCTGGTGCCATATGCTGATGATGAAGACGATGAGGAGGAGGAAATCAAAGTGGTTGAAGGGCCTCTCAATGTCACCCCATGCAAGCGCCGATCTCACAAGTTGAAGGAGCTACTGGAAACCGAGTTCCTTAGGTGCAGCAAGCGTCTGAACCAAGATGTGGATGGATTCAAGGATGCAGAGAGTGCACATGCAGAGAAGACAACCCCTACATCTACATTGCTCAAGTTGTTGCTGGTTCTAGTGTCATGCCTGCCCCCCCCCAATCTGTTCATTGCTAACATCCAAGGAATAACGACTGGCTTCCTGCAGATTCAACGTGGAGCTATTTCTGAAGCTGTTCTCACCAATCTGTTAGATGATGAAGAATAAATGTAATAGGACTAGCCTTCTGCAGCTTCTAGCTTGTAGCTTTTGCTTAGTATCTGGATGGTGTCCCAAGATTATCTTTATGTTGAAAGTTGTGGTTAAACTCTATGACCTAGTGACCATTTTCTATCAAGTTGGTTGGTTTGCTTACTCTTGGTGGGTGCTTGCGGCTCCTCTCATGATTTTGAGCTCTATCTCATCTCTGTCTCAATAGGCTCTGCCTGCTGAGTGCCTGTCATTCTCAATTGTTAGTTTCCAGTGAGTAACAACAAATCAGTTAAGGTTCTAGTGTGGAATATTAGAGGTATTAATGCACATGCCAAGTGGGATTCCTTGCATGATAAATTTCTAAAAGTGATAATTTTATTATTATCTTACATGAAACTAAGCGTGAGACCTCTGATTCTTCATAAATCAGAAAGTTTTGTCCTAGGAATTAATCAATTTGCTTACTCCCCTTGTGCTGGGGTGTCAGGTGGTTTAGCTATCCTATGGAATGGCAATGTCTTTTGACACTTCGACGGTGCTTATTAACCCTTTTCTCAATCATCCTGAAATTCACTTTTTGCTTATCGGGGAAATCATTTCATCTAATCTATGGCCCTTCTTCATCCACTACTAAATTTTGGTCTATGGCAACAATGAAAAAAACATTGTAATAGGGCTAAAATCATGGCAATAGGTACCAATTGCCACAATGGCACTTTGGTTGGCAACCGTGGCAATTACCTTCATGGTAATAGGTGCATTGCAACGGTTTTTTTGTTTTGTTGCAATTTTATGGTAATTGCGATGCAATGAAAGTGTTGCAATAGATAGTTTTTGAAATCATATATTTTTGTGGCAAAAATAAACTAGGAATCAAAACAACAAAAATTATTGTGTGATGGAATCGAACCTAGGACCTCCTAGAAAATTGGACACACATTCAGTTACCGCTGCACTAGAACAACTTTTGTTTTATATTTTGCTAATAATGATGTTTTATCCCCTTTATTAACAATGATAATGCAAAAAAAATGTGGAAATAGATGGGAAAATGTTGCAATAGTGTATATGTATTGCAACAGTACTTCCCTCATGGCAAGAAATATTAGTAACTAATCACAACTATTTGTTAAATGATGGCAACAACAGCTACCTTTTGCAACAAAATTCAAGATTAACACAATGGAAGATATTTGACGCAATGTTATTAACATATTGCAACCATTTAGCAATGGTGGCAACAACACTTATCTATTGTAACAAATTTTATGTTGTTGCAATGTGTTATGTGGCAATAGGGTAAAATCTAGTAGTGCTCGGATGGTAGAGCATCTTTTATTAATTGCATATACAACTTTGACACCTCCAATATTGAGGATTTGATTTTGGCAGGGGACTTTAATCCTATAAGATCTCCCAAGAACACAAATAGGCCGGGGGGAGACATCAACAACATGATGCTTTTCAATGATCTTATACAACACCTTGATCTTGCTGACATCCCTTTTCAAGGCAGGAATTACACTTGGAGCAATATGCAACAAAGTCCATTGTTGAAGAAATTGGATTGGGTCTTTAATTGTTTTTCATGGACCTGCTCTTATCTTGCTACTTCGATACAAAATCTTTCCAAACTGATCTCTGATCATGTTCTTTATGTGATTAAGATAGGCACTGCTATCCCAAAATCTAATATATTTAGATTTGAGAATTATTGGACTGAATTTGATAGTTTCTTGCAACTGGTTGAGCTTCATTGGAACACCACTCCTTTTCTTTCAAATGCTACACAAACTCTCCCTGGAAAATTCAAACATGTTACAGCTGGACTTAAGCAGTGGAGCAAAGAGCTATCTAAGCTTGGCAAACTAATCAAGAATTATTACTTTGTGATTGCTCTGTTGGATGGGTTGGAGGATCAAGGGCCTCTAAGCTTTTGAAAGGATCTAGGATGTCGACTAGAGGGGGTGAATAGTCGAACCTGAAAATTTTTACACTTCGAACAAGCTTATTAGCAACTTCCAGAAATTTCCGAAGGTTTGGAATTTTTCGGAGAAATCTTCGAATTTTTCTGGACTTTGATAGGAAACAACTACAACCTCAAGTTAGATTTGTTGAAAAGTAAATCGCCGAAAATAGGTTGATCCACAGGTTATTCTCAGCCTTTGACACAAGATAGTATAGTTTCAAACTTGCTAGAAAAGTAGATCGAGCACAAATCCTAGAAATATGTTCTATGTAAGAATATGATGAATGTAAGAACAACAAGCAAGAGAGATACAAGGATTTGTTATCGGAGTTCAGCTTGACACCGCGAAGCCTACGTCTCTGTTGAGGACCCACGAAGGGTGGGCTTTTCACTCCTAAGCCACTTTCCTCTCTCTAGCGACCACAAAGATCGAGCTAGAGTCACTTACTCAATCGTCGGAGTAATACAAACTTTCCGGGCAGCAACAACGCTTGGATGCTCAACCGGGCAACGCCTAGCCAGCTAGGAGCTTGAAGCTCCAAGAGTAACAAACGCGGAACACTAGCTTGATGAAGAACAAAGGTGCTCAAGAGATGGAGTTGCAACTCACTAGCACAATCTCTTGCCCTCTCAAGAATCTCTCCTCAAATCCCCACCAAATCTCTCAAAGGAAGTCAAAGGGGAGCCAAGGAGGAAGCTAGAGTGTTTTCTAAAGTTCAGAACAATGAAAGGCCAAGAGAGGGCGAACAGGAGGGGGGTGAAGGCCCTTCACCCCGAAACTAGCCATTGGAGGTTAAGTTCCGGAAATTTCCCAAACCTCCGGAATTTTCCGAAAAAATTTCCGGAAAAATCCGGACATCCGGAACCTCTCCGGAAACTCTGAACCTCCGGAATATTCCGGAAAAACTTCTGGAAAATTCCGGAACTCTCTTGTTAGCAACACTAATTATCCCCATGTGATGTGCAGGTGCAAATGGTGTCTCTCATAGGTTTGTTTGGTCATCTTGAGGACCTTTTTCAACATCAAGACCAGAGATCACGCATCCCTCTTAATAGTGCGGTATTTCTATACTCAAACTAAAACTGAAAATAAATTTAGACTTGAGAATATGTCGTTCATCATTTCATTTCCTTTTGAGGGGTCCATCACAAGTGCTTCATGACCAATAATCCTTTTAAACCTGCTTATGCACTTGAAACTTTATTAGACACTTAAGCTTGCATCATTAAATCACCAAAACCCACTTAAGGGGGCCAAAATACTCTTGAATCTCCCCCTTTTTGGTGATTGATGACAACATGCTTAAGTCTTACAAGAGATAGAATAAAGTATCAAAATGTAAGTGAAAAGCGAGAACATGTGCAACACCCCTTAATTTATGCCATAGAATTTGAATTTCATGAATGACTTTTTAGATGTCATTTGGCACTATGAATGAGATGAGAGCACATGTACTTGACAACAGTGGGGTGCAAGAAAAGTGTGTGACAATTCATCTGTGATGCATATATGACAAAAAATCCACTTCAACAAATAATCAAAGAGAAATATAACAGGATGTCTAGAGATTTCTAGAATAATCTCTGGAAATTCAATTCTCCACACATTTCTGACAAACTGAAAAACAATCATCACAGAAATTTTCACAGTAACACAACCAACAATCCTTAGGAAGATAAAAGCAGTCTAAGCACACATTACACCCATTACAAGTTCATGCTCACATAGTTACAAGCCATAAAGACAAAATGATAGAGTTTTGATACACAAAAGCATCCAGCCCACAAATCACTCCCCCTTTGACATCGAGTGCCAAAAAGGAAATGAAACCACCAAAGAGTAGCTACTCCTCATCATCATAGTCATCCTCCTCCTCATCATCATCGTCGTCCTCGTCGTCCTCTTCTTCTTCATGTGGAGGAGAGAGAGCACTAGTGGCACCTTGAGGGTGAGAAGGACCACCTGTGGCACGCGGTGGAGGAGTAGGGGCAGCAGCCTCGGCTGCATCCTAGGCATCCCACTCAGCAAACGGATCATCAAACTCAGGCAACTCGTGATAGGGATCAACTAGAAGTCCTGCAGCATCCTTGAGCTCAATGATATCTTTTCTATTTTCATTCACGTCATGAGCAATGTGCTTACACATAGAGAAGATTGCTCCAGAGCACTCTCTTAACCATAGAACCCCTAGGTCTCCTGGAGTGCCTCGGAGGGGAAGAAGCACGTGGCTCGTCATCATCATGTCGTGGGGTATGGCTAGAAGATCCTGCAGCTCGACGATGAGAGGTGAGAGAGGGATGCGGCCTATCATCATCTCGAGGCTGAACACGAAGACCCTCATGTGCACAATCCTTTGGGTAGGTAACCTTGGTAACTCTCTCAATCATATACATCAAGTATGGAGCATAAGGGAGATGCTTCCGAGCATCTATCATGGCACGTCAAAGCTCATTCCATATGAAATCAAATATGTTGAAGGGTCAACTTTTTGGAGCCATGCGGAGCAAGAGATTGCCCGCATAGTAGTTGAGTGTAGTGGCATCACCTCCCTTAGGATCAATGGTGCTCCTGAAGAATGAATTGAGCACATAGTAGTAGGGGAGCAAGTTGTTGGTACATCCATGAATAGCCACTAAGGGATTATAAAACATGAATTGAATATCCTTGGTTTTGACTGTATTCTCAACATGGATGGGGTCTCTTTCTACATCCTTGGTTCCAAGACCCAAAAGGCGAGAAAATGTCATGTAGTCAATAGCATAGTGCTCACCCTGGGTAGTCCAATGAATGGAATTTGTGCTTGCCTCAAAATAATACGAAGAGTGAAACTGATCGGGGATCTCAGCATTCCAATCATATATTTGAAACTCATTAATTCATAGAGACCATGTGCCTTGCATTTTGCAATAATCCTCTTGAATGTGTTGTTGTTCTTGCTTTCATAGAACTCCCAATCAACATACCTCATGGAAACAATGGGAGGTTTGTTGGGATTGTGAAGGACAATGAAGCTATAGAAGTCCATCTAAAATTCATTCTAGAAACGGGCATCAATGCCCTCCATCTTCCTATACATGAAGGGATCATGACTCCTTTCCACCTTGAGAGCCAAAGACTGATTATGGTAATCCTTCCCCAACCTCGGAGTATAACCAAAGGACATCTAGGAGCAGCAAGAGTAGGGCAAATGGACTCACTCCTTTGATCCCGATGGAAAGTGGCAACGAGATGCTCGGGAGTGTTGGGACAAACTTCATGTGCCAAACCCCTGTCCCTCTTGACAATCTTGTGCTGAAGGGGCATAGACTGCATTATATTAGGAGCATCACGACCACGGGAGGATCGGCGGGAAGACGACTCAATAGGTTCCTTTCCTTTCCTCCTAGGTGCAACCACAAACTGCTCCTCCTGAGGAGAATCTTTCTCCTCATACACTTATTCCTCCTCCTCTTCCTCACTCATCACTCTACGAGGATTTGGATTATGGCGTGCTTTAGTCCTCCATTGAGTCGCACTAGCAGTGGGGATCCTTTGCCTACCCATCTGAATAAAATAGAGATGACAACTAGGATAAGCAAAGAATCTTAAGAAATTCAACAAGTACTTGATTAAATAAGATTTGGACTATGAGTTTTGAAAGTTTCCGGAAAAAGTCCGGATTTTTTTGGAACCTGCGGAGATTTTCGGAAAAGTTTCTGAGATTTTTGCACGTTTTGGAATTTTTCGGAACTTTTCAAAATTTTCTGAAACTCACACACCAAACCCTAATTTCTCATACCCGATGAATCCTCGATGAGATTGATATGGAATTGAAGATCCTACACCTACACATGCTAGGGACGATATCTATCCAAGAGAAACCCTAAGGAACTACTCTCATTGTTAGATCGGGCAAAGACAAGTTAGGATACCTTAGGGAGAGAAGAGAGGAGCCTTGAAACTTGAAAACCGAGAGCACCACCTGAATCCCCTTCGCAAATGAAGTCTCCCTTGATGAGCTTGCGAAGTTTTGGTGGTGGAATCTCAAGATCCCTAGGGTGGGCGAAGATGAGAGGAGAGGGAGGAGAGAGTTACCGGGGTGAGTGAAAGAGATGAATGAACCGGTAACTCCTCAGTGTAAAAAGATATACTCGCGAAGTTTCTGAATTTTCCGCAACTTCCGGAATTTTCTGAAAAAGTTTCGGAAATTTCCGCACAATCAGAATTTTTCTGAAAAAGTTCCAGAATTTTCCGCTCCCCCTGGCTAACAGCCACTAGATTTAAGTGGAATTAGATGTGGGATAGATTTGGATGACTATGGTTGTAAAAACTATATGAGCATGACTAATCCTACCACTTGAGATCAGCCAACAAGCAACCAATGAGAACAATGATCCAAGTGATAGATCCAATGTAACTCCAAATATTTTCAAAGTAAAACCACACTTCAATTTTAACAAAGATTTTAATTTTGAAACCAATCTATCCTATGTCATTCAAATATGCACATGATTTCAAGCTATGTTACGAGAGTCCAAAATATTTAGTTCACTCCTCAAAGCATAAAACCTTTGCTCATCAAGAGACTTTGTGAAGATATCGGCTAGTTGTTTTTCGGTGCTCACATGGCTAAGAGCGATATCTCATCTCTTAGGAAGTGGTGTCTTGTGTCAATGTGCTTTGTTCTAGAGTGGTTCACGGGATTGTGTGCTAGTTTGATGGCACTCTCATTGTCGCACAACAGAGGTATTTTGTTAAACTTACAACCAAAGTCTCTCAAGGTGAGCCTTATCCATAGTAGTTGAGCACAACAAGCGCCGGCTGCAACTTACTCGGCCTTGGCAGTGGATAAGGCAATGGAGTTTTGTTTCTTGGAACTCCAAGACACCAAGGACCTACCAAGGAATTGACAAGTCCCGAATGTACTCTTTCTATCTACTTTGCAACCGGCAAAATCCGAATCGGAATAGTCAAATAGATTGAAAGTGGAGCCTTTGGGATACCACAAGCCAAGGTTAGGAGTGTGTACTAGATATCTTAAGATTCTCTTAACAACCATAAGATGACATTCTTTAGGATTAGCTTGAAACCTTACACACATGCACACACTAAGCATAATATCGGGCCTTGATGCACAGAGATAAAGCAAAGAGCCAATCATGGACCGATATACCTTTTGATCCACACTCTTACCGTCTTCATTTAGATCAAGATGTCTGTTTGTTGGCATAGGGGTCTTGATAGGCTTGGCATTTTCCATATCAAACTTGTTAAGCATATCTAGAGTGTACTTGGTTTCACTAATGAATGTGCCATCTTTGAGTTGCTTGATTTGAAAACCTAGAAAAAACTTCAACTCTCCCATCATGGACATATCAAATCTCTTGGTTATAATCCTACTAAACTCATCAACACACACTTGATTAGTAGAACCAAATATTATGTCATCGACATATATTTGGCACACAAATAAATCATTATCCTTTTTGCGAGTGAAGAGAGTAGGATCGGCTTTTCCTATCTCAAAGGCTTTCCTTAAGAGAAAATCCTTAAGGCATTCATACCATGCACTTGGAGCTTGCTTAAGCCTATAGAGCGCCTTATGGAGCTTGTACATGTGGTTGAACAACTTTGGATCTTCAAAGCATGGTGGTTGCTCAACATAGACAACTTCAGAGATTGATCCACTCAAAAATGCACTCTTAACATCCATTTGATATAATTTGAAGTCATGATGGGTGGCATATGCTAAGAGTATGCGGATAGCTTCAAGTCTTGCTACCGGTGCATAAGTTTCTCCAAAATCCAATCCTTCTGATGAGAACATCACCTGCTCGGATACAACCATATTAGCAACTTTTGATTCAAAGGTACAATAATTCTTTGTCATGATTGTATTTGATACATTTGATGAATTGATGCTGTACCATGATGTGTGTTCATTGTCATTTTCAGAAATACATTCGTGGATCAAAAAGAGTGTTAAACACACATGGAAGGCATGGAGGACCAAAGAAGTTGATTGGGGGCCAAGTCCAAGTATTTCCAATGTCCTCTACCAAGCCGCCACGTCACTTTTGGCCCAAGGAAAGAAAGAGATCAAATCCAACCCATTTTGGGGCTAGATTCGGATTGCAGTACTGTGCCAACTTGCGATGGCCGCCACAACCACATCCGAACTCCGTTTTGAGTGTCCAAATACTCCTTAGAATCCTTATGAAATATATTTCCATATGGATCCATACTCATGTCCATAACTTTCCTGAGGCAGTTGCAATGATCAAATTACTACCGAGAGGGTTTTCTATCAATGGCGCTGTGTCGCCTTATTTGGCCCGATGGCCTTGTATGAAGTCGGGTCCAATAAGGATGTGTTCTAGGGTTGGAGCACGACACCAAGACCCCCTTGGTCATCCTCCTATATATGAATAAGGATTAGAGCCACCACAAACAGATTGGGTTTTGTTTAGATGTAAGTTTAGCCATTGCTACTTCCTTGTAGACGCGTGTGTCGACTAGACCATCCGTTCTACTCAATTCAGAATCCCAAATTTGTAATATCAGATTGGTTTTCATCTCCATATTTGCAATTAAGGTTCTTGTTCTACTTGTTCTTACTTATTCCTTGATTGCTTGCAGGAATTACCCTAGTGGTTTGGTTGACTGTGCTCCACAAGATCGCGGCGACCATTGGAGGTGGTGTATCAGTTGCTAAGGTGCAGCATCCTTGGATGGTTGTAGTCGGGCTGTGAACTTTGTCTCCATCCCCAAATCGAGTTATCGACCTTCTCTCATTGAAAGATCGGTATTGAACCCTAGCAAGTTCATATCACCCTCAATTTGAGTGAATCCTTGAGCAACCAACCTTGCCTTATTTCTTGTTACCACACCATTTTCATGTTGTTTGTTGTGAAACACCCATTTGGTTCCAATTACATTTTTCTTGGGGCGTTCCACTAAGGACCAGACTTCATTCTGAGTGAAATTGTTCAACTTCTCTTGCATGGCCATCATCCAATCTGGATCGTCCAGCGCCTCATCTGCCTTAAGGGGTTCCAAAGAGGAAACAAACGAGTAATGTTTGCAAAAATTTACTAAACAAGAACAAGTAGTTACCCCTCTTTGGATGCTTCCCAAGATGTTATCCATGGGATGATCCCATTGAATACTCTGGTGTACTCTTGGATGAGGGTTGGAAGCTTGCGGTTGTATCAAATCCTCATTATTGGCTTGATGTTGTGCACTTTCTTTAGAATTTGTGGAATTTCTGGAGATTTGTGCCTAAAAATTTCCGGACAAATCTCCAGAATTCTGAAGTTACCGAAAATTTCTCCAGAATTTCCAAAGCTTGCTGTGGTTTCTTGATTTGTTGGCCCATGTATTGTGACACAAACATCTTCCTTCTCTTGAGGCTTGACTTCTGTTGTGGCCATCTTCTCAATTGCTTGTGATGGAGGTTCTTCATTGCCTACAACATTGGATCAACTTGCTCTACTTCAGAACAGCCAAGTATACCGAGAGTAATCATCAACAATGACAAACGAAGTCACTGAACTGCAGCAAAGAAGGATCACCAGGAGAGGAATAGCACCAAAAGAAAAACCCTGCTCTTCTTCTTTCTCTTTGTTTTCTTTTCTTCCTTTCTTTCTTTTCTTTTTTTTTCTCTTTTTTTTCAAGTAGCACAAAACTGAAATTTTGCAACAAGAGATAACAAGCTAGATAAGCAATTAAATGTTTCCTTGGGAAGGGTGATTAAGCAACAAAGTCAACCAAGTGGCTGTTTTGCAAAATCTCAAGGGTGATTGCGAAGCGCTCAGAATGAATTTGGAACCAAGGTTAGATCCATTAGAAAGAGCACAAGTTAAGGTTACCATATTGTATTTAAACTCCCTATTTGGACTTGTGACAAAGAAAATATAGTGCTTTTCTTTTTAAGATAAAATAGGACTTCGAATCGAATTCTATTTTGAAATTGTTGGATTTTCTTTTTGTAGATAGAAGTTTGGAAGTGGATGAAACCTCCAAGGACGTGGTTAGGGTAATGGTGGTAAACAAAATAAAGAAATTTGGAAATCCACTCTGATTTGTGGAGAGAAACAAATAAACTTAAATCTGCGATGGTGACACAAACGTGACTAGAACTCGAAACTCTGAACAACTAGACGCTAAGACTGATAACTTGACACGACGATGCAACCGTTAATTCAATAAGCCTAAACTAAGCAGTAATAGTATCAAACTCAAAGGATTTTTAGGATTATGGAGAACTAATCTATAATTATTTTTTGGTTATTCTGGACTATAGGAAAATTAAAACAGCGAAAGGATTGGAAGTCTCTCACCAATAAACCTTGCTCTGATTACCAACTGATAGGAACCCGCTAGGGTTGGTTCCTGATCTTTCAATGAGAGGGCGTGGGGTAACTCGATTTGTGGATGGAGACGACGTTCACGGCTCGACTACAATCTTCCAAGTTGCGCCTTAGTAATCGAAGAACTACCAATAAACAAGTATAACAAGTACTGAATTTATTAGATGTAGATGAAGGTTTCAAACTCAATCTCAGTAATGGTGGGGTTCCGAAGACAAGAAGACGGGCAGCTAATCCAGCACGTGTGCTTACAAGCAATTAGCGAGAGCTAAACTTGATCTAAACAAAACCCAATCTATTTGTGGTGGCTCTAATCCTTATTAATACCTAGGAGGAAGATCAGAGGGGTCCTGGTGTCGTGCTCTAACCCTATGACATGTCCTTATTGGAACCAAGTTGCAACAAGGTCCATAGGCAGAAAATATCTCTTGATTAATTTGACAATTGTGGCTGCCTCAGAAAAGATATGACCTTGAGTATAGATCCATATGAAGGTAGACTTCATAAGGATTCCAAGGAGTACTTAAATTCAGCAAACGGAGTCCGGATGAGGTCGTAGCGGCCATTGCAAGTTGGTGCAGTGCTGCAGTCCGAATCCAACCCTAAAACGTGTTGGATTTGGTCTGTTTCCGTCCTTGGGCCAAAAGTGATGTGGTGGCCTTGTGGAGGACATTGGGAATACTTGGACTTGGCCCCCAATCAACTTCTTTGGTTCTCCATGCCTTCCATATATGTTTAACACTCGTTTTGATCCACATATGTATTTCTTAAAATGACAATGAACACATATCATGGTGTAGCATCAATTCATCAAATGGATCAAATACAATCATGATAAAGAATTATTTCACCTGTGAATCAAAAGTTGCCAATATGGTTGTATCCGAGCAAGTGATGTCATCGCATTATCTCTAACTACTACTGAGTGAAGTACTATGTTGCAAGAAGTTCTGAGGAGCAAAAAGATAAAAATGAAGAAAAAGAAAGAAAGAAGAAAGAAGAAAGAAGAGAAAAGGGAATGAAAAAGAAAAAAATATATATAAAGGAGAAAAATAAATGCTCCTCGGTTCTTTAAGCCTCATTAAAGTTCCCAATGCTCTCAAGATTATGGATTGATCCATACTCAATTTTCATCCATGTGCAATCCGATTACGAGAACTTCAATTGTGTCTCGCAATCACCCTTTGCCCTTGCACATGTTCTTTATTGCTAGTTTATCTTCCATGATGAAAAAGGAGCCAGTCAAAACTTGACCTTCAAATGCTAAATACTTAAGAGAGCAATGTGTCATGCTATCTATAATTGAGTGCATGCATGACATCGAAGGGCAATGCTGATTTCTTGATTAAGCAAGTATCCTGGACTTGCTCGAGGACGAGCAAAGTTTAAGCATGGAGGGATTGTTGACGCTCGTTGTTGACATACTTTTAGTACCATTTAAGTGGTATTTTTATACATACTCTTATACTAACCAATTTTCACATATGCAATGTATTTTGGACCATATTGTATTTTTTCTTGAAATTGGACCAAATGGAGCATAACTGGACAAAGCCCGGAACAAGTGACAAACTAGAGAAAGATGAAGGCCAACAGACCCCAAAGGGCCTAGGCTGATCCGCCTAGGGTCCTCTGAGCTCCTCTGATGCTCATTTTTGGCAAACACTCCTCCAAGATACTTAAGGGCTAAGTTTCAAAGATATGGCAAGATGAGTTCATGGTCAAGCTAAGGAAAACCCAAGATTGGAAGGTTAGAAGGTCCACAGAAGTAGTAGATCTTGCACGAGGCATATCTCCCTTGTTGGGACTTCGATTGGGGAGAATTTGGTGTCCAAATTGCATGGCTCAAAAATATCTACAACTTTTGTATCGAAAGTTTGGCATTTGAGGCCGTGAAGGTGGTGAACTTGCCTAGGCCGATCGGCCTAGTGGGCCCAAGCTGATCGACCTGGCCCGTTTCTAGCCCCGATCGACGTGCCCTTCGCCCCACGGCACCTCTAGACTATAAATACTCTGATATTTTATCGAGCACGCAAATCAATCCACCAAAACTTGATGAAACCTAGGGCATTCACTAAAGGGAGCTGACGGCCATCGCATGTCTTCGGAGTTGTCTAGGAGATGGCTTAGGCCAAACCCTAGCTGCCATGGCCTCCCAACGTGTGATTGTGCCATGGTGGAGGTACAGAGCAGGAGTAGATCATCAATGGTATGTGCTCTAAGGTGATGATCTAAATACATCTATTATGTGAGCAATGTTCTTCATGTCATCCGATTCATTACTAACTCAATGCCCCCTTTTGAGCAATTTTGGATTAAACTATCTAGCATGCTTAGCGTAATCATGGTAATTAGATCTAGTATGTCGATCCTTCATGATAGCTACACATGTTCACCTGTATTCATGCCCTTAAACTACCTGCACCGATAGAGAGGACCGTGACACTATCTAGCTTCTGTAAGGTAGGGGTTTTCAGGAGGTTGATTGGAGGTAGTAGTTTAAAGATTACTTTGGATGAGTTGCATGATTTGCTTGCTTATTAGCTAGATCTAGAACTAGAAGATGATAGGTCCTTGTTACCCATGGTTATGCTATCTCATATGAATCTGTGGATGTGACCAATCTATTCTCTATCATTCATATCTATTATGATTTCCTTTATATTCAATCGATGCTTCAAGTTAGAACTAATCCGTTAGATTAGATGGAAAACCCTAGTTAGTTCGCTGTCGATCCATGGATTGATAAACCTTGGGTAGACTACTATAAGGGAAATGCTACAATGATCAGTGTGCTTTCGGTTCACAACTTGGCGTGTTAACTACCGTCAACAACCACCACCGCGCACGCCACCGTCCGTGCCCAGGGACACCATCTCGCTCTGTTGCGGTCCTTCCCGATTCCACTACGTCGTTCGTACCTCTTGGCCTATTGCCGACGCTGCCCGTGCGCAAACACCACCACCGCACCTAGCCCGTACACCGTACTGTCGCTGCTACCGCCGCTAGCATGCCCCCGTGCGTTGACGTAAGACCCTGATTGGTTGACGTCATAAAAAGAAAGAAATCCCATGTTAATTCAGAAAACACATGAAAATAGATAGAAATTATAGAAAACATTTTAAAATAGCCTTAAATTATAGGAAAAATGTTCAAATATAGGAAATTAGCTATTAATTGTGAACTTGAGCTATGTACAACATTGATCATTATGCCATGTTACAAAATTGTATAAGTATTATTAGTCATTAATTTTTTGTGGTTTTTTATTGTTACAAATTGCCTTAGTCATTTGATGTTACCCAATTCACAATTATAGTCTTGTACAAGTATTAGTCATTATTTTTTTAGTCATTTACTATTACAAAATTTATAAATATTATTCATTCATTCCGTAGTCAATTATTGTTGCATAATGTATAAGTTTTATTTAGTCATTCTTTTTTTTGTCATTTACTTTTGCAAAATGTATAACTTGTAGTCATTCATTGTATTTGGTAGTCATTCTTTTTATAAGAAATTTGCATAAAATATTAGAAAATTTATATGCCTACTATTTCCTAGAATAATTCCTTTTATATTATATTAGTTATAGCCATTCTTCTTTGTAGTCAATTACTGTTACAAAATGTATAAGTTTTAATTATTCATTTTTGTCATTTATTGTTTGAAAATGTATAACTATTAGTCATTCATTTTATATTATTTCTTAGAATAATTTCTTTTATATTATATTAGTTACAATGGCACGAGCAGGCCTGCTTGGACGAGGAGTACCTAAAGGACTTGGTTGATCAAGGTCGCATGAACGATCCGCCAAATGAAGAGGTCGATCACAGCCAGACTGACATCTACCTCAACATGTCTGGTGATCGCAATGAGGATGAACCAATTGTCGAGGGAGACAATGATGGGCAACGAGGCGAGGTATAGCAATTATTCTATGTAAACCTGATTTGAATTCTCTACTAATCAACATTATTAGGAATTAATAGTTCTTTCATTTTCAGCAATCTGGATCGAGCAGGCCTAAACAGAAAAGAGGCAAGAAGAAAAAGCTAGAGGGATGTATCATCATCACGGAACTTGATGAAGAGGGTGAACCAACTACTCCAAATAATGCTAAGATCAAATTGGTGAATCAAATTGACTTTCTTGTTAGGGATAACATCCCAATAATCTTTTAGAATTGGAAAAGCCCTGAAATCAATGGAAGTGTTGTCCCCATACCCGAGGTCCCCATAAGCATGGTGCCTAAGTGAGAGAAGGAAATGATATGGGAGCAGATAAAAGAAAACTTCACATTCACAGGTGCAAATGAAGCCGCCGTGAAAGATTGGGGCTTTAGCAAGGATGAAATTGGTTTTTCAGATGTACAAGAAGAACCTGAACAAAGACAACATAAAGAAAGGCCTTACACCAGATTTCACAAAGCACCCGAAGTTAAAAGATCACTGGGGATTCATTTGTGCAGTACAAGCAGTCGCAAAAGAGCACTAAGGCAACTAAAACCAACACTAACAATGCTCGTCAGAAGAAATACTTTCATCATCTTGGGCCAGGAGGTTACAAGAAGGGGTTCATCAAATGGTAGAGGATGGAAGATGATAAAACTGCTAAGAGAATCGTACCAGTGACTCTCGAATGGCTGGAGTGAGAAAAGCATTGGTATTATGCTCATGGCGGCACACTCAATCCCGAAGATGGATCATTTGTGTTCGGTCAAGAATTAATAGAAGCGGCTACGAGGCTTGTTGAGTTAATAAAGGCTACGGCCGAAGGAACTTTCATGTCTGATCGAGAGAATGACAAGCTGACTACGGTACTAGGTAATCCAGAACACCCTAGATGTTGCCAAGGCAAATAAGTAATTCCATAAAATATTGTCTTTCGTGAGAACATTGATTCCTACATAAGTCACCAAAGCAGTAAGGCCGAACATGCATGACAGCTGCGAGAGTTGCAAGAACATGTAGTTTTGACAGAAGCCAAAATGGAGGAAGCCATCAACCATTGTGTGGCTATAGCTCTTAGCAAACAAGCTAGTGAACAAGCAGCTGCATCATTAGGGGCTAATGTCAACGTAAGCCCCTCTCAGCGTTGAAGCAGTGTTGCTTCCACGGAAGTCCCAGAGGGAGGATCTTCAAACATGGTTGAGGATAACCAACGCCACCTCATGGATGACAGCACTAGCAGAGCCCCTTGTGAGCTTGTTACCCCATGAAAAACAAGCTCATCGTGGTGGCCTATGGTATGGCTGAACAACCGACCCAAGGCCAAACAATTCATGGCATGGAGATTCCAGCTCGTGGTTATGCCAAAGTTGGGGTGGATCGAGTGGTCGACGGTTGGGATGACCTGGAGCTGGAGATCCCTAGAGGTGATGGGGAAAAGAATCTAGGAGAAGCCATCCATGGTTGGATTCTATGGCCCAAACGCTACATAAGGATTCTGCAGCCGAATCCCCCGACCTTGGGATCATCTCCTCAGGGCTCAAGGGCAAGATCACCTACGCCATCTGCTAGCGCACCCTCTCTACTACCTGACAGGGATCCTAGCATGAGTCCACGCTCTCCACCAGTTGACAGGGATCCTAGCATGAGTCCACCTTCCCCTGTTATGAGCAAGGCTACATGCCGAAACACACCTTTAGTTCCACCTACTACAGCTACGAAGAAGAAGCAGAAGAAGCTGAAGGAGAAGCAATCAGTGTTGGAGGTATGCCCTAGAAGAAATCATAGAGATGATGATATTCCTTTGTATCCATGTTTTATATTGTGTTCCTTGAATATCCATTAAAGGCTACTTGAATTGATTTGCAATTATGTGAATTGTGTGTGAAACTCTTTACTTGTATGGTTATTCTAAAAGTTGTCCCTAGTTGGAGTTCATGTGAGGACACACATGAATATTAGACTAGCACATGTATTAGTTGATGACTATATTTCACAAGTCATGGACTTGGAGATGTCAAACTAATAATGTGGGCATGTGTAGAGACATGTGCTAGGACTGACCCAACATGAGTTACATAGTTCTCTCTTTACACAATGTGTATGCTTTGTCCTTAGACCTGAGACTGTCGCATGTACTCAAGATGTGGATCGACTTACTTAGGGGCTATCAAATGCTACACCGTAACTGGGTAGTCATAAAGGTAGCTTTCGGGTTTGTCACAAAGCATGCTGTGAGGCATGGTCAATCAAGATGGAATTTGCCCCTCTCTATTTGAGAGAGATATCTCTGGGCCCCTCGAGTGATCGGATCCGGAAATGCTTGGCCAAGCTACGTGAGATTAAGAGTTAACCTAGAAAGGGATTCTGAATCATAGCATCGAGAAAGAGTGGTCGGCTTGGAGCTAGACCGAATATCGTGAGGTCAAGAGAATAGCATGTACGTGATGTTGTGATGGTTCGTCTGATATGATCTTCGTGTGCGTATAGGAGTTAGTATGTCTTGCTAGAGGCCACTACTAACTATTGGCCGAGTAGGAGTACTCGGGCCATGTCTATACGTATATGAACCTATAGGGTCACACACTTAAAGGGCTGGAAGCCCAATTCAGATGTGATCTGAATTGGACCAGGTTTAGGAGTACTAATGGGCCTTGGACCCAGAGGCCCGTTAGGAACCCCTATATATTGAGGGGTCGGGGGCGCCCTAGGGTTATAATCCCTTTCGCACCAGCAGCAACCGCGCCTCTCACGCTCTCACATTTTTGCAACTCGCGGACCTAGCAATCCGGCATGTGATGCTTCCTCCCCACATGTGTGGATACCTTGGAGGTGTTGCATCTGCAGCACTTGGATGAGCCGCTGCATGAGAGCTCCGATGAGGAACTTGACCAGCTGACGAAGAGCCTGACAAGCCGCGGCACGAGGAGGGAGTCGTTGCACGTGGACGAGCTGCTGAGGAGCTGCTCGACGTTGATGTGTTCGACTACACTGCGTTGACGTGCGATCGACTTTGCTGCCCTATCACGTATCTACAACTTCCGCACCTATGCGTCGAGTGGTAATCCCATGATCTATAATAGCAGTTATTCCTGGTTTACGTGGTAGAAAAGTTTTGTTTTGCGCTAGCGTAGCCTACCATGTATCCCAACAATCAGAGCCCAAGAAAGCATACGAGAAGACTGATGCAGAAATCGACACAGTAGTGGATGCTGAGGTTAAAGCTCACTTCGCACCAAAGCCTCCCGTGAAGAAAGACCATTACTTGATAAGGTTAAATTTTGGCTTTCATTAGAAGCATGGAGAAAAAGCTAGAGAAACCATTGTAATCTGACTATGACCACTCAATAACAAAGGCTTTTCAGAAGAAGAAGAAAAGTGGGTCAAGTATTCCATAGCTCAAAACCTAATCTAAGTAATCGGTTGCCCCGCTCTAGGTGCTTTCAGAGTTTGATAAGAACCTGCTTCAATTCGCCAAAGATACAAATCTTACCCTAGCTCAACTTCGAGGATAGGATCTCGTCCCAAAGCACCCTGGGGTTGCTAAATGGAAGTTTGAGTTAGGGAAACTGCTTGTGTGGCCGCAGTTAGTGGAGCATCTTCCAACAAAGATGTACAAATTGCACCAATGGTACATGGAGGCTTCAGCCAACGGTTTACTCATGCTCGAAGTTCGAATTGGAGATCAACATTATTTCTGTGGGGAAGTCATTATAAATGTACCGCTGGAGGAACTCTATTTCCTTTACAATCAAGAGGCACTTGACAAATCACTCATCAGTTCTTGGGTTTTGTAAGTCTTTAATTTGCTCTAACTTCAAAATCCCTGCTCTAGTCATTGTGCGATGTCTTAACTCCTATTCTATTTTGTATCATGCAGGATGGAGATTCAAACTTGCTGGAGGAAAGGATACTATAACATCGGCTTCATGGATCCGGATGTTATAAACAAGGCAACTATAAGAGATAGACCAAATCATACCTTGAAGAATATATATAAGTTTCTACACAACCAACGTTACAAGAAGCACATACTTCTATTGTACAACTTTGAGTGAGTGTGTTTCTCATCTCTTTTCTTTTCCGAACTAGCAGTTAAAAATAAGACTAACTAGATTTGGCTATGCATATATTTATAGCTTCCACTGGATACTCCTTGTTATCGTGGTTGATCGAAGCGTGGTCTATATCATGGACTCTTTTAGGAAATCAAGAGATAAATACACCAACCACATAGACATTCTTAACAAAGCATAGGCTCGCTTCCGTCGACATCACATAGGTGAATTCAAGGAGGAACTTGATTTTGATCCTAAATTCTTGGTAGGTATTGAATTTTCGCATCTCGTGTCACTTCCTTGAACACAACAAATATTTCATAACTTCTTTTGACATATATATAGTGTTTGAGATAGAATCCGAGGAATAATTTATGCGGATACTACGTATGTGAGTTCATCCATAGCTTTGTAGGTCCCAAGCGTATAACTGACCACGAATTCAGAGTATGCATACAAATTTCTTAATAATAAATTAGTTCTAATTGTGCAGACCCATTGACTACTACATAATAACCTTCGCCAATGACACAGATGATGCACATGAATGAAGCACTCCTTGAGACGGAAAAAATCAGGGCAATTCAAGAACAACTGAGTAAATTTCTTCTGGACGAGGTAGTAAATCCAACGGTGGATTTCCATAATGATGAACCAAATCTGCATTACCGTTAGAACTTAGATTCATAATACTTGATCCAAATGTTGATCTTCAAGTATTGATGCAATGTAATATTATTCATAAATGTTTATGCACAAGATGTCTATATATATAATACTATCTCAAATGTAATATTATAGATCAAATACAACTTTATATATATATTAGCATATTAGAACTAGTATATGTAAAGGAAATAAATACAAATATAGAATAAAGAAATAGAAAATAAATGAGAAAAGAAAAGGAAAAGAAAAAGTCATTAGTACTGTTTGGTAATACCAACCAGTACTTAAATTGGCCTCTGCCACGTACGACGTGGCTGCTAATTTAGTATTGGTTGGAAAGACCAACAAGTACTAAAGGCCCCCCTTCAGTACCAGTTATTTGACCTGGTACTGTTGGTATAATTACGAATGTGAATAAATCCACAAGCACACGGATAGCATTGTAGCTTTCACCTCAGAGTATTCCAAGGGTATCGAATCCAAGGGAATGTGTGTGTACTAACTCCTAGTTTAGTCGGTCCAAGGACACACTAAGATAGGTGTGGCGAGGGTAGAGAGGATTCCTAAAGATAAGGTCGATCTCTTTGTTAAAGAACTCACTTCGAGCATCGGCTTACCCTAAATTAGTCAGGCGCCTCCAGCCAACGGCTCTACGCCATATCCGAACATGGAGTATTACAAAGGACCAATAGGGCTGTCACCACCTACGGCCTACCTCTAGCAACCTGTGGGATATTAGGCAAATGAAGGATAACCCTTAGCCTAGACACCACGTCTACGCTACTGATTACTACTGCAGTCCAACTACGTCTGACGTCCCGTAGCAAACGTACAACACTCCATATAAATAAGGAGCGACAAACCCATGAGTAAGAGACCTGATCTCACTCAACTATACGAACTACTAGCGTATACTATAAACATACACGAGATCTGTTGGGATACAAGGTAGGCTATGCTAGCGCAAATCAAAACTTTTTCTACCACGTAAACCAGGAAAACTAATGTATATGGATTATGGGATACCACTCGATGCACTGGTGCGGAAGATGTAGAATCGCGTCAGGGCAGCGAAGTTGATCAGCGTAGTTGAACACGTAGTCGATCACGTTGATGTCGAGCAGCTCCTTAGCAGCTCGTCCACGTGCAGCAAGGTTGTCCTCGTGCCGCGGCTCCTCATCGGCTCGTCGTGGGTCGTCGGCAGCTCGTCGTGGCTCGTCGGCGGCTCGTCCAAGTGCTGCAGGCGCAACACCTCCAAGGTATCCACACATGCAGGGAGGAAGCGTCACAAGCCAGACTGCTAGGTCTGCGAGTTGCAACAAGCGAGGGCATGGGAGGCACGACAGATGTGTTTTGGCCAAAGGGATGAAACCCTAGGGCGCCACACCCCTCTATTTATAGAGGTTCCTGACGGGCCTCTAGGTCCGAGGCCCATTAGTACTTCTAAACCTGAACCAACTCGGATCGCATCTGAATTGGGCTTCCAGCCCCTTAAGTGTGTGACCCTATGGGTTCGGATACGTATAGACATAGCCCGAGTACTCCTACTCGGCCCAATAGTCGATAGCGGCCTCTAGCAAGATGTGCCAACTCTTATATGCACACGAAGATCATATCAAACGAACCGTCACAACATCACGTGCATGCTATTCCTTTTGCCCCACGATATTTGGTCTAGCTCTTTCTCGATCCTGTGATTCGGAATCCCTTTGTAGGTTAACTCTTAACCGTACGTAGCATTGCCATGCATTTTCGGATCCAATCACTCAAGGGGCCCAGAGATATCACTCTCAATCAGAGAGGGGCAAATTCCATCTTGATTGACCATGCCTCAAAGCATGCTTCCTGACAAACCCGAAAGCTACCTTTTTAACTACCCTGTTACGGTGTAGCGTTTGATAGCCACTAAGTAAGTCGATCCACATCTTTAGTACATGCATCAATCTTAGGTCTAAGGACAAAGCGTACATGTTGTGTAAAGAGAGAACTACTTTTCGTGTTGGGTCAGTCCGAGCACATGTCTCTACATGTGCCTACATTATTAGTTTGACATCTCCATATCCATGACTTGTGAAACATAGTCATCAACTAATACATATACTAGTCTAATATTCATGTCTATCCTCACATGAACTCCGACTAGGGAGAACTTTAGAATAACCATACAAGTAAAGAGTTTCACATACAATTCACATAATTGTAGATCAATTCAAGTAGCCTTTAATGAATATTCAATGAACACAATATACAAATCATGGATACAATCAGATATCATCATCTCAATGATTGCCGCTAGGTCATACCTCCAACAGTCTCCCACTTGCACTAGAGTCAATCTAGAAGGTACCTAATACCCATAGCTCTTACATGCGCGTCATGCTTAGCCTGTGGGAGTGGTTTTGTCAACGGATCAGAAATATTCAAATCCGTATGTATCTTGCATATCTTGATCTCACCCTGGTTAACAAAGTCTCGAATGAGATGAAATCGCCGCATTACGTGTTTGTTCTTCTGGTGGTTCCTTGGCTCCTTTGCTTGCGCAATTGCCCCATTGTTATCATAGTAGAGATTCAATGGGCTGGACGCATTCAGAAACACACCAAGCTCAATAAGGAAATTCCTTATCCAAACATCCTCCTTCGCGGCTTCCGAAGCCATGATGTACTCGGCTTCTGTCCTAGAATCGACCACCATCTCCTGCTTGGAACTCTTCCAACTAACAGCAGCACCATTTAGCGTGAACACAAATCCTGATTGTGACTTTGAATCATCTCTGTCGGTTTGGAAACTAGCATCGGTGTAACCTGTTACAACGAGCTCCTCCTCACCTCCATAGACGAGGAACATATCTTTAGTCCTTCTTAAGTACTTAAGAATATTTTTCACCTCTGTCCAGTGACTCTCACCCGGATCAGACTGGTGTCTGCTAGTCAAACTTAGCGCATATGAAAAATCTTGGCGAGTACTTATCATTGCATACATGATAGATCCAATAGCCGAGGCATATGGCACTCTACTCATGCGATCCCACTCATCAGCAGTTGAAGGACACTGAGTCTTGCTGAGATGTATGCCATGTGATATAGGCAAGAACCCTTTCTTCGCCTCTTCCAAGATGAATCGCTTCAACACATTGTCAATGTATGTATCTTGGCTTAATCCTATAAGCCTTCTCGATCTATCTCTATAGATATTAATGCCAGAATATATGCCGCTTCCCCTAAGTCCTTCATCAAAAAACTATTTTTTGGTGAAGTCTTTACGGACTCAAGCATAGGAATATTATTTCCAATCAGCAATATGTCATCCACATATAAGATTAGAAATACTACAGATCTCCCACTAACCTTGTTGTAAACACAAGACTCTTCTTCATTCTTGGTGAAGCCAAACCATTTGACCACTTCATCAAAATGAATGTTCCAACTCCTAGATGCTTGCTTCAATCCATAAATGAATCTTTGAAGGTTGCATACTTTTCCAGCATTTTTCGGATTGACAAAACCCTCGGGCTATATCATATACACGTCCTCAATTAGGTTTCCATTCAGGAAAGCTGTCTTGACATCCATCTGCCATATCTCATAATCGAAATATGCAGCTATAGCTAGAATAATCCGAATGGACTTAAGCATCACTACGGACGAGAAGGTCTCGTCGTAGTCAACTCCTTGAACTTGTCGAAAACCTTTTGCGACAAGTCGTGCTTTATAGATGTGAACATTTCCATCCATGTCCTTTTTCTTCTTATAGATCCACTTGCAGTCTATGGCTTTAACAACATCAGGCGGGTCAACCAAGTTCCAAACTTGATTGTCTCCCATGGACTCTATTTTGGATTGCATGGCACTCTACCATTTTTTGGAGTCTGGGTCCATCATTGCTTCTACATATGTCGCAGGCTCATCATTGTCCAAAAATAATATTTCCCGCATTTCGCGGAGCCTTGCCGACCTTCGTGGTTGTGGCGGTGCTTCTCTTGCCATGGGTGTCTCAACTTGTTCTGCTACGTTAGCATCACTTGTTGACTCTTGTCCGATTGGCTCATCTTGAAATTCTTCAAGATGCACTGTCTTTCCACTCTTTTCTCCTTTAAGAAACTCTTTCTCTAGGAAAACCCCATTCCGAGCAACAAACACTTTGCCCTCTGACCGGTTGTAGAAATAATATCCTAAAGTTTCCTTTGGATATCCCATGAAAATGCACTTATCCGACTTGGGTGTGATCTTGTCCGGTTGAAGTTGCTTGACAAACACTTCACATCCCCAAATCTTTAGAAAAGACAAACAGGAAACTTTTCCAGTCCACATCTCATATGGTGTCTTAACTACGGATTTAGATGGTACCCTATTAAGTGTGAAAGCTGCTGTTTCTAGAGCGTATCCCCAAAATGATAACGGTAGGTCCGACTGGCTCATCATTGATCGAACCATGTCTAACAAAGTTCAATTACGTCGCTCGGATACACCGTTTCTCTAAGGTGTTCCAAGCGGCGTAAGTTGTGGAACAATTTCGCAACTCTTTAGATGATTGCTAAACTTGTGGCTCAAATACTCGCCTCCACCATCAGATCGTAAGGCCTTAATTTTCTTGCCACGCTGATTTTCAACTTCATTCTGAAATTCCTTGAACTTTTCAAAGGTTTCAGACTTGTGCCTCATCAAGTAGACATAGCCATATCTACTAAAATCATCAGTGAAAGTTATGAAGTATTGGAATCCTCCTCTAGCCGTCATGCTCATTGGTCCGCATACATCACTATGTACGAGTTCCAACAAGTGTACTGCTCTCTCAGGAAAACCTGTGAAAGGCGTCCTTGTCATCTTGCCTAGCAAGCAAGCCTCACATGTCTCGTATGATTCAAAATCAAACGAAGTTAGAAATCCATTAGAATGGAGCTTCTTCATGCGTTTTTGACTTATATGACCCAAACGACAATGCCACAAGTAGGTGGGACTCAAATCATTAGACCGAGGCCTTTTAGCACTTACATTACAGACAGGTGAACCATCAAGATTTAAAACAAACAATCCATTCACAATGGGAGCAAAAGCCATAAACATATCATTCTTAGAGATCACACAACCATTGTTTTCACTCGTAAATGAATAACCATCCTTCATCAAGCATGAAAGAGACAAAATGTTTCAACTTAAACTAGGAACGAAATAACAATTATTCAACTCCATAATAAATCCTGACGGGAGGTCGAGTTGCATTGTCCCGACGGTCAACGCAGCAACTCTTGCATTATTGCCCACGTGGAAATCAACTTCTCCTCTTTCCAAGCTTCTACTTCTTATCATTCCCTGTATCGAATTGAAAATATGAGCAACCGATCCGGTATCAAATACCCAAGAATCAATAATTGTATCAGCAAGAAAAATGTTGTCTATAACATTAATAACAAGCGTACCTGAGGTGGAAGTACTCTTACTTCTGTCATTTTTCAACGAAGCTAGGTACTGCTTGCAATTTCTCTTCCAGTGATCAAGTTCATGACAATAAAAGCATTCTTTGTCTGGAGCAGGTCCTGGTCCAGCTTTAACCTTGGGCGTTGGGTTTGGCTTGGACATTCCAGCCTTGCCCTTCTTCTTCCAAGAATTGCCCTTCTTCTTAAAGCTAGGCTTGTTCTGTATAGCCATCTAGCTACTACTAGCGCTTTTCTTAATGTCAGTCTCTGCTGTTTTAAGCATGCCACACAGTTCATTTAGACCCTTCTCCGTCCCATGCATATGGTAGTTCAAGATGAAGTTCCCAAAGCTGGACAGAAGAGACAAAAGAATGAAATCAGTGGCCAACTCTTGGCCCAGTGGGAAGCCCAGCTTCTCCAACCGTTGAGTGCAACCAACCATCTTGATTACGTGTGGTCCTACTGCTGCGCCTTCTGCTAGCTTGCTCTCCACAAAGGCCTTAGACACATTGAACCTTTCAGTCTTGGCCTGTGTTTGGAACATGTCTCTAAGCGCCACGATCATATCGTGCGCCTCATGGTTTGTTTTGAACTACATCTGCAGCTCGGGTTCCATGCAAGCAAGCATAAGGCAGCTTACTTCGAGGTTAGCATCACATGCTTTCTTGTAAGCATTCTTAACAGCAGCAGGTGCATCATCAGCAGGTTCTTCTGGTAATGGGTTGTCTAGAACATCTTCCTTTTTCTCAGCCCTGAGAACTATTCTCAGGTTTCGGATCCAATTCGAGTAATTTGTTCCATTCAACTTGTCCTTCTCAAGGACCGAACGCAAAGCAAATGGTGTGGTGCTTCTAGGTGCCATTTAATCTACAACAAAAGTAATGCAAAATACACTAAGACAAACGTATCCGTGATAGAGAAATCACATTAAACTATTTAATAGAATCTACTCCCACTAAAATCAATATCCCTCTATTGATACTTAGTGAGCTTTAGCATCACCGCTAGCAAACAAGGTAGATCGGTAAGCAACTTCTTGCTAATCATATCACATATGACTCCTGTTGTTGGGTGACATCTCCATGTCTCGGTGCCCAACCTTTATGCCCCAAGGTCCTTAACTGTTAAGGTAACCTTGTTAAGCAAACCAACCCTTATGCATGTAAGTGTCCGACACAAACCCGTATAGTCAAGAAAAACTAGTGGCACCCTAATTTCATAGACCCACCACCAATTGTACAAGACATGGGACGATGCAAGTTTTAGTTGGGAGGGCATACAAACTTAAACTTTGTGAGGGATCGTTCTACTTCTAACATCACATCATGCAGGAAGTAAAACATAAAGAATAACATGCACACAGTTGTGACATTGTATGGCCCGTTTTCTTATGGCGATCTCCATCTCCACAAAACCTGTTCAGCATGGTGATCTCAATCTCCATGTTCCATGTGCGCTATCCTCCTGGTGATGAGTCCTCTAAGAACTAGAACATGCTATTGCTCCTAATAGCTAGTAATGAAGATTACATAGTTGCTTGGATCATCACAGATTGGTACACAGACCATTAAATACATTAAAGTGACCACACATATGGCTCCAGCCGTGTTGTCGTACGCGCGACACGCAGGTCACAAATGAGTTACACACATGTATCACTTACACAAAGGGGCCATACTGATCACAAGATCAATACATCCTGCAAAATAGAGTTAGGCATTCTAACGTTCCAAACTTCAGAGGCCCGAAACTCCATCTTCCAAACCGAATTTGGGAAATCTAATTTCGCTGAATTTTTCTATAGATCAATTTTCATATAAAATTCGCCCCGATCCGAGATCGTACCGAAAAGTTACGGCTGTTTTACCAAAGCACACGCACACGGCAAAATTCCAACCCGGTAGTAGACCCAATCTACTATTGCACATCTCATGCGCCTGGTGTATGAACCTGGATTTCGATTCGACCAATCACATTGATCTTTGCTCGCTGCAACTGGCATTATGTGTATCACTTAACTCCGATGACGGAAATCTGACCGGTAGGAGCATGTCGTTACACAACCATTATAGCAAGAACACGAAACCAGGACATAGACCAAACTGAAAACTCGCATATCTCCATATGCACACATCCTGAATCCAAAACAAAATAGCTACGGCTCTGATACCACTGTTGGGATACGAGGTAGGCTACGCTAGTGCAAATCAAAAAATTTCTACCACGTAAACCAGGAAAACTGTTGTATATGGATCACGGGATTACCACTCGATGCAATGGTGCGGAAGATGTAGAATCGCGTCGGGGCAGCGAAGTTGATCAGCGTAGTTGAACACGTAGTCGATTACGTCGACGTCGAGTAGCTCCTTAGCAACTCACCCACGTGCAGCAAGGTCGTCCTCGTGCCACAGCTTGTCATCGACTCATCGTGGCTCATTGGCGGCTCGTCGGCGGCTCGTCCAAGTGCTGCAGGCACAACACCTCCAAGGTATCCACACGTGCAGGGAGGAAGTGTCGCAAGCCGGACTGCTAGGTCCGCGAGTTGCAACAAGCGAGGGTGTGGGAGGCGCGGCAGATGTGTTCTGGCCAAAGGGATGAAACCCTAGGGCGTCCCACCCCTCTATTTATAGAAGTTCCTGACGGGCCTCTGGGTCCGAGGCCCATTAGTACTTCTAAACCTGATCCAACTCGGATCACATCCGAATTGGGCTTCCAGCCCCTTAAGTGTGTGACCGCTCTTTCTCGATCCTGTGATTCAGAATCCCTGTGTAGGTTAACTCTTAACCATACGTAGCATGGCCATGCATTTTCGGATCCAATCACTCGAGGGGCTAGAGATATCACTCTCAATCAGAGAGGGGCAAATCCCATCTTGATTGACCATACCTCACAGTATGCTTCCTGACAAACCCGAAAGCTACCTTTTTAACTACCCTGTTACGGTGTAGCGTTTGATAGCCCCGAAGTAAGTCGATCCACATCTTTAGTACATGCATCAATCTCAGGTCTAAGGACAAAGCGTACATGTTGTGTAAAGAGAGAACTACTTCTCGTGTTGGGTCAGTCCTAGCACATGTCTCTACATGTGCCTACATTATTAGTTTGACATCTCCATATCCATGACTTGTGAAACATAGTCATCAACTAATACATGTACTAGTCTAATATTCATGTCTATCCTCACATGAACTCCGACTAGGGAGAACTTTAGAATAACCATACAAGTAAAGAGTTTCACATACAATTCACATAATTGCAGATCAATTCAAGTAGCCTTTAATGAATATTCAATGAACACAATATATAAATCATGGATACAATCAGATATCATCATCTCTATGATTGCCTCTAAGGCATACCTCCAACAAGAGCACTCAAACCTAAACTATAATAGCAAGGGTATATGACTAGCATACAAGCATATAAACCAAGCATATAAACATAGGAAGGGAATAAGACTACTCATGCAACCAAGTATAACAATATAGAAAGGAATCATAAATACTAGTTTACTATACTCTAAAGGAAGCCAGCATCCATAGAGGTACAAGCTAGGAGGAGAGTGCCGACACCCCGGCACTCCTTCTAAACACCCCTCACTCTCTCCCTACTCTAAGCACTAGCTAAGCAGCACTTTGCCATGGATCTCTTCTCTTGATAGGAGTGGAAGTGGACTTCACCCAAGGTGGTGGTGTGTTCTCAAATGAAACCTCTCCCCTCATATTTATAGGCACTTGGGGTTTTGTTCCCGATGGGAATATTCAGGGAACCTTCCCTAACCGCCATTGGAAGGTTAGTATCTGGCGACATGTGGCGGCTAGAGTCGAGCAGGCCCACCATGGGTTTGGCCGAACCTGAGGTTCGGCCGACCCCTGGTAACCGCCTCTAGCAACCACCTTTGGCTAGGTGGCTGCTAGGTGGGTCCTCACTTGGGTATGGGGTGTTTTGCGGTAAATCTTGTTTGTTTACTCCCGTTTGTGGGCCCTTCAATCCGTGTGCTTGCTCTTGATTAGATGAGAGTATGTTTTCCTTGCTCTTTGAGGTGTGTTTTCTCCATTAATGGACCTGCATACAAATATTCACCAACACTTGTGGAATTCTTTAGTAATAACTCCTACCACTACTATTGATGCTTGTCTTTTATGTGTTTATGCAAGACTTGATGATCTAGTTTTGGTACTTAAGAGCCGTCAACAACACCCCTACACTTAGCCTTCGCTCGTCCTCGAGTGAAGGAGAAAGGACTAAGGTGAAACATGACTTCCAAAGTTACAAAGCAAGCATAAGAGATATTCTGAGCCATACCTTGCACTTGTGAACAAACCTTGCTTGGCTACTCATTTGACTCTCTCAGATCGCTCAATGTGTATATGTCCTTACCAAGGCATTTGACTTGCCTTACTTCATCCTAAATCTAATGATGGCTATATGTGGAGCTCAAGGTATGGTATGAACGATAAGGCATACTTGTATCACATATAATGCAAAGTCAAAAACCGGTTCCAAGGAGAAAAATAAGTCATACAATCAGATCAAGGTGTGTAGTGTATGGATATGGTGGATGGAATGGTAACTCCTTTTTGTATGGTCTCTCTCCCTTGTAAAATCTTTTGAGAACATGGCTATATTTCTTTTCTTTTTCTTTTTCTTTTTCTTTTTCTTGGACCTTCATGTGTCCATATTTTTTTTTGATAGCCCATGTTTCTTTTGTAACAATAATTGAAGAGAAAGACCAAGTGGAGCATTTATTCTGTGGAATGGGTGGTTGGTACAATGCTAACTCTCATATGAGCATAGCAAGGGAAATATGTTGTGCACATGAATCTTGATCATGCAAGCATGAATGAATTCTCTCAAGGGTCACAACAATTTGACAAAGCTCAATGAAAAGACAAGCAGCATATATGTATACGGTTTTCAATATGTCTCATCATATGGCTTTGGTAGGACATTGGCATATCAAAGAGGAGCTTTAAAAAAAGGCTTTTTAAAATTTTCAAATAAATTCCCCAAGCACTTAAACATTAAGAGCGAAGATCATATCATCAAACCATATCTCAAACATCAAGATGATAAGCATGGAATAAAACATATGCAAACCAACCATAGGAAACATGTAGAGCAGGTGGAGCATGTTGATTCATTTTATTTGAGTTTGATTTAGAGGATCAGATTTAAAATTCATTCAAACTCATGAATCACGGAGCGTGAGAGATAGAGTGCACATACCATCGCTCTTGAAGAAGATGGGGATTGAGGCAGACCAGTGGTTGTTTGGCTAAACCATGGGGGCGGTTGACTCCTTCTGGTGCACTTACCTTGTCCCTTGTCATATTGGCACAGTCGATGTTGTGCGACACCTTTCTAGCAGATCTCGAGTGTATATGTTAATGATGAGCTTGAGCAATCTCCCCCACACTTGTGCTTGTACCTGGTGTTTTATTCAAACAAAAAGATGGAAACAAAAGAGGGACTTTGTTGGTTTGAGAACCCTATATTCGAACTCAAATATTTTTGGGATTTTTTATTTTATTTTCACCATGAGACCTAACTCAAACAAGGCTGAATTGAAATTGCATCATCACAAGCAATGGAGGGTATAATTACCATGGACCCTTGAAGGGTGATATGTACCTCCATTTTATGTTGTGCAACATGAATATGATACATTGGTCTATCTTCCTATTTGAATCAAGCTCAATGACTTACCCATTTGGGTTTGAAGATTCTCCTACAGGGGTTCGTCCACATATACAACCAAGATCTATGAAATTATTAACCCTAAGGTTCATCAATCAAACTCAACACCATGTCTTGTTTGATTGAACAAGACATTTTAACCAAAGCACCATGCTTAATTTAAAACAACCTATGAACGTATGTTAATCATACATACATCCAAACTAGAGCATACGAGCATAGATAAAGGAAGCATGATCAAGCTATATTCCAAAGGAGAGATAAATAGGAGTATAAGATTGGTGAACTTTGGGGCAACATCCCAGAAGGGCTTTGTTTAAAGTCAAAAGTAGGACATACGTGAAGGTACTTACCATGGCGTTTGAGTGACGAAGAAATCTGATTTGTCGCCGTGGTAACTCCCTCTCTTTTTTTTCTCATTTTTTTCTTTTTTTTTTGGAGAGCAAGATGCAAGAACCAACACCATCTCCAAACCAAGATAAGGTTTGACACGAGAGGAACTTACTCGGGGTACTCACATACCTCCCCCACACTTGGATTTTGGATTACTGAGCAACACAACTCAAGTGTGTGGAGTTCAAGTTTCCTTTGAAATTGTTCCATCATCAAAACTCACCAAGGTGTTGTAGTCGATGTAGCTCCCATGTTCTTAGGCGTCACCTATCCGTCATTCTTTTTAATCTCAACCTGAAATGGTTAGCGACTAAAAATACATGAAGGAAAACTTTATCCTAGAAACATGCTCTTGCTTTTATTCGAAAAGGGAAATCTAGGATAATTTGGGCTATCTCCCAGCAGTGCTTTGTTTATGGTCACAAGCTCGACCATGAGAACATTCTCTTGCACCTATCATTGGTGATGTGTTCCCCTCTCAACACCAATTATTGATGTGTCATTGAAGCTTTAGCTGCAAGGTTAACACCACAGTGCATCCACGAAATTTGCAATGTTTATGATAAATATATGCATATACAACCAACCTTCCAAACGTTTTGCAAGAGTGGACCTTAAGGTAGTTGTAGTCCTCATGTGTGCTCGGTGCACAAAGCGTGGCTGACTCTATAGAGGTGTCGAGCAAGCATGGTTCTTGCGGTATTTCAATAATGAAGCTCCTATGCTCACATATGGAATCCTTTCCTTCGGACTCCAGAGTTGGCGCCTCACAAAATTACATGGCCCATGAATTCTCCATCTCAAGAGATTCATCGTGGAAGATCAATGTTGACTCTCGATCATGGTCAAAAACAACATGATACGGGCCAACGGGAAGAGCCTCAAACTCGATCGAGGGTGATGGTGATTGTTCATCTTCACAAAGGTGAAGAGTTTCTTCCGAGTCACACTCTTCGAGGGCGGCGGATTCTATGACCTCAAAGAGAACGAGCTCGGATGAGACGAACGGAGATACATGCATCACTTTCTCGAGTAGGTTTTGCTCGGGAAGAGACTTCGCCATAGGATTTTCTAGACAGAAGTAGCAATGGCAGAAAGCGGTTTCCCTAAGCTTTTTATCTAGGCTCCCTTGAGGTGTATCGAGAAGTTTTTCTAGCGGGTAGCCTAGGAGCAGATCAAAATCGATGATATTGTAGATTTGGAAGTCTAAGCGCACTTCAACTTTGTCTATGATGGTCAGCACGTCCCTTGCGATCCCCCGACATTCAAAGAAGAGTCCCAAAGGACTTTTGAAGTATTTGTCGATTGGGATTAGAGGCTTGTTACCCACAAGAGTGTCCATGAGATACTCTGATATGATCCAAGCCTCGGCAGTAGTGTCATGAAGGGCTTCTACGGCATTTCCCCTCATAGAACAAGGGATGGTCATCGAAGTTGAGCTAATCCGAATTGTTTCGGAAGTACGTTTTACCTCCTTTGACTAATCCACTATGGTTGCATGGTGGAAAACTTTATCCAGGTCCTTGTACGGACACAACGATGCCGTAGGCTTGTCGTGCCTAAGATGATTCGAGGTATTTCTAATGTTTCTAGAAGGATCATCCTCGAATGGGGGAGAGAACTTCGAAGGTTGAATTTCTTCTTCCTTCGGTGTTCGTGGTTCGGGAGAGGGCTCAACAGATGAATCTTGGGATGTGGAAGGTGAAGGCTCGGATTTGGCTGCTGCTGTCTCATGGCTTGACTCAGATTCCTTTCGGCAGGGTTTGTTATGGTCGGTAGGGAAGAAAGAGTTTTCTAAGAGGCAATCTAGGATCTCTCTTCCTTCCGTCGAGTTTTGTGTGCAAACGAACCTCCGGCAGTGATGTTGAGGTCTAGGGCAGATTCCTTGTCTAAACATAAGCAAAAGATATTCAATGATACATTGTCGGGTATAGAAAAGTCTGGGGTAGATGCCAAAAGGTGTAAGAACCTAGCCCATGCTGCACCTATGGACTCCTCTAATTTCTCAAAGCTGAGGATGTCAACTAGAAGGGAGTCTATGTGTTCTATAAGGGAGAACGAGTAACAAAAGTAAACTCAAAGTTCTACCCAATCACCGCTCACACTCCCTATCATGCGGGTGTACCATTGCTCCACACTCTTTGTGAGAGAGAAAGGAAACAACTTCCACCTCAAGGTTTCATGTGTCATGCTTGGGATTACCAAGCACAAACATAGTTCCTCGAACCCTTCCAAATGATCGTAGGGATCTTCATTAATTGCTTCGGAGAAGGGTTGATTCCGAACCGTGGCTATAAAGCCGAGGCGGAGTTCATAGCTAGATGAAGAAGATGATGGTGGCTCATAGAACTCGCCCTTTGGGGTATAGAGGCTTTGATAGGAAGGCTTCTCGATGGGTAGCGGGGGTAAAGGTAGAAGGAAAGAAAACTAAAGAAGATACGAGGACAACTAGGTATGGAGAAAGATACAACAATCGTTTCCCGGCGACGGCATCAGAAAGCTTGTTGGTCTAATGAACGAATGCGAATAAATCCACAAGCGCATGGATACTATTGTAGTTTTCACCTCAGAGTATTCCAAGGGTATTGATCCAAGGGAATGTGTGTGTACTAACTCCTAGTTTAGTCGGTCCAAGGACACACCAAGATAGGAGTCAAGGGTAGAGAGGATTCCTGAACATAGCTCTAAAGGTGAGTTAAAAGTCGATCTCTTGGTTAAAGAACTCGCTTCAGGCACACCCTGAATTAGTCAGGCACCTCCGGCCAATGGCTCTACGCTATATCCGAACATGGAGGATTACAAAAGACCAATAGGACTGTCACCACCTATGGCCTACCTCTAGCAACCTGTGGGATACAAGGCAAATGAAGGATAACTCTTAGCCTAGACACCACATCTACACTACTGATTACTACTGCAGTCTAACTATATCTGATGTCCCGTAGCAAACGTACAGCACTCCGTATAAATACAGAGCGACAAACCCGCGAGTAAGAGAACTGATCTCACTCAACTATACGAACTACTAGTGTATACTATAAACATACACGGGAGCACTCAAGCCTAAACTATGATAGGAAGGGTATAAGACTAGCATACGAGCATATAAACCAAGCATATAAACATAGAAAGGGAATAAGACTACTCATGCAACCAAGTATAACACTATAGAAAGGAATCACAACTACTAGCTTACTACACTACGAAGGAAGCCAGCATCCGAAGAGGTACAAGCTAGGAGGAGAGTGCCGACACCCCGGCACTCCTCTTAAACACTCCTCACTCTCTCCCTACTCTAAGCACTAGCTAGGCAGCGCTTTGCCATGGAGCTCTTCTTTTGATAGGAATGGAAGTGAAGTTCACCCAAGGTGGTGGTGTGTTCTCAAATGAGACTCCTCCCCTCATATTTACAGGCACTTGGGGGTCGGTTCCCGAGAGAAATATTCGCGGAATCTTCCCTAACTGCCATTGCAAGGTCGGTATCTAGCAACACGTGGCGGCTGGAGGTGAGCAGGCCCACCATGGGTTTGGCCGAACCAAGTTGGCCAACCCTTGGTAACCGCCTCTGGCAACCGCCTTTGGCTGGGTGGCTGCCAGGTGGGTCATCACATGGGTGCGGGGTGTTTTGAGGTAAATCTTGTCGGTTTACTCCCGTTTGTGGCCCTTCAATCTTTGTGCTTGCTTCTTATTGGATGAGAGTGTGTTTCCTTACTCTTTGAGGTATGTTTTCTCCTTTAATGACCTATATACACATATTCACCAATACTTGTGGAATTCGTTAGTAATAACTCCTACCACTACTGTTGATGCTTGTCTTTTATGTGTTTATGCAGGAGTTGACGGTCTAGTTTTGGTATTTAAGAGCTGTCAACAGGTACTAAAGGGGTAGTACCGATATAGCAGTACTGGTTGCACAACTAGTACTAAAGGGGGTTTAGAAGCAGTACTGAAGGCTAGCAGTGACCATACAATTTTTGTGTTGGTACCTGCTCTCTAAAATAGACGTGCAACCTGAACTCTAGCTCGTTCGTATTGTCCAATAATATGAGCACGAATATTTTGACTGGTTACTCTGGGGGATAAATTTATTGCTTGTTTTCTTTATTGACAAAGGAAAATCACACTGCTACACAAAAGCTTTTTAGGGGTGGTTGAAAAAAGTTTGCAGCGGCGGGTGTATTGCCCGCTCCTACTTTTTGTAGTTAAAAATAGCTATTTACAGAAGGGATAGCTATTTGTCCCTGCTGCTATTTACAGGTTCGGGCCATGTTGATGTGTCTGTGGACAAGCTTTCATCTACCAGCGGCAAGGACACGACACAATTGGTTTGGTTAGTCTTCGTAATTGCAAATGTGCAATATCTTTATTAGAATTATGTACTGATTGTTGATTGTTCGAACATCCCATTAGAATTTGCATTAATTATAGCTTTGAAAAATAATACTAGCACCATAAAACATGAGTTGGGAATGAAGTGATGGCAACTTTTTAGATGATAAGGATCCGTAGCAACACAGCACTTCTACTAGTTTAAAACTAAAACAGCAAAAGCTTTGCACAAAACCCCCTGCTTCGTTTCAATTCTCGCCCGCGGTCCCTTATCTCCATAAAACAGGGCCTCCGGCCTCGACCGGAGTCCCGCGGGGTTGACCGGTGGCGCCCTCGCCGGCGGTGAGCCTCCCCGACGAGTACCCGAATCGACTCGTCTTGGCATGGCGCATCGAAGGACAGTGTCATCGACGCGGGACGGCGACTGAAGGCAGCTAGCGACTGCGGCGGCGGCGCGACGCATGGACATGGTGGCGGCGCGGTAGCTCCGGCGGCGCCAGCAGCTCAAACCTGGACAAGAAGCTGCTCAGAAGCATCTACACAGGCTCGAGCATCTCCTCCTCATGCTCTAATCCCCGGCGCACAGCTCCAGCATGCTCGCCCCATCGGCGGCCATGGCCGCGGCGTGCTTTGGATATGGTTGGGCGTTCCGGTTGCCCTAGCCAGGCTCTACTCCAACGGGCGCGCGCACGGGCATCCATGAGCCCCGGCGAGCTTATTCCTGTAGCTACCTTGAGCGGAGAGGGCCGGGAAAGGGGGTCTCACCGTGGGCGTGTCAACAGCAGCCGGCGGAACAGGGGAGGGGTCGCGGCGGCGCTGTGGCTGGTTTCGTCGGACAAGAAGTTGTCGAGGCCGTTTGAGAGATGGTTGCGGTGTGAATTTTACCGCGGCGGCTTAAAAGCGGTGGTCGGCGGCGCGCTGTGCTATAAGTTTGCTGCTGTTGCCGTCGGCTGCAGCTCCAAGTGCACAGAAACGCCGCCCATTCCCAAGCAACAATCATCCAAAACCAAACACCAACACACCGAGACCCTTTAACCAAAGTTGGAGATGGTTCATAGAGCTACAACTGTTATATTGGAATTTTTCTCAAAGGATACATGGTTCGGGAGATCAAGAGCTCTGAAATTCGGCAAAAAACTTGTCAATCATGACTTCAGTTTCAGAACTCCATTGCCCTTCTCTGACAGTTTGAAACAGCACACAGTTCAAACTTTGAACTCCATTTAAATACTCAAACACCATTTTGTATGAACCACATCTAGTCCAAAGTATTATGTGCACTTCCAATTAAACTCTCAGAAGAATATTTTCCAAAGTTTATATATGAAATCTCTTTTAAATCTGCCCCAAAACATGGGTACTTGACCACATTTGAAACTTTCCACAAACCAAGTCCAAATCTGAAATTTCAAATTGATTTGAACTTGGTCCACTTAAAAATGTCACATTTGATCCAAATGCACTTCTTTGACTTTGTTCATTAAAGTTGACTTGATCAAGTTCGAAATTTGACCTTGTTTGACCATGCTTTCATTCTTTTTTCTTTATAATTCTCCTCATTAGCTCTTTAAGTGGAGCTTGATCCTCATATAACACCATTGCTGTTACAGATACTATTGAGAGACTGGAAAAAAACAACTCTCTCAAATTATAATGAAAGATATATTGGAATATCCATTAATCATTTATTAGAAAATATATATTGGATGACTACGGAAGATGCTCTTAGCACATGCGTACCCATTGCATGCAGGATGTAGCGCCCTGTCACGTCCTCACTTTATATGAGCTGTCCCACTCTAGTCTCTAGTCCTAAAAAAACCAAAACCGAGATAAATTTTCGTACGTCGTACCGTCCGCTCACTTTCGTCCCGCGCTTAATTTCATTCCCACCGTTCGATGAAAAGCCCTCATCTGGTTGGTTCTCCTCGCTTCCCATCCTGCGCCGCCGCCCCTTGGCCTGCGCCCGCCTCCCATCCGACCAATCCATCCTGCGCCGCCGCCCCTCGCCCTGCGCCACCCCTCTGGCCCGCGCCGACGATCCCTCGCGAACTCGCCCTGCGCGCCGCCGCCGCCGTCTGGCACAGCGCCCCGCCTCCGCCTCCTTCGCGCAGCAGGGCACGCCGCCCCTGCCTGGCCCTCACGCCACGAATGCCCGAGCAGCCACCGCCTGCAACTCCCCGCCACCGAGCCACGCTGTGCTCGCCACCACCTGCCCAGTCCTTAGTCGAAATCGCCTCGAGACGTTGACCTTCATCGACGCCTCTCCGCCGTGGTCGATCACTGCCCCGCCACCGTCCTCAATCGCCATCGCCTCCAAGGTGCGGACTTTTTCCTAGGTCGCCGTTGACCTTCCTCCATGTTAATGATGTGTAAGATGTGGTGAAATTAGTTCTCTTCATTCATGGATACTCAAAATAGAGACTGCAATATTAATGTCAGTTATGAGGGTGGTATGATATTTTCTTCCGCTCGGTTACGTCCAGCGGTAAATCGATCTGATCAGTTCATAACATTCTGAATGATGCTGACAGTGGATAGCTGTGATCGGAGTACCTTGCTTGCTCGAGGTCGACGAACTGGTCCAGTGCTCAAATTGTGTTAAGAGTACTTCTATATAGTGTAAAAGTAGATCCAACCAAGCTTATGATTGTCTGAATAATACAAACTGGTTAGCTTTCTCAGAGAACAGAAATGAAGTTTGGAAAGATAGGTCGTGACCAGCATTTCAAAGTGAAAAATCTGATCATCCAAGTTGCAGTTGCAGTTGGATTTTGGTCCAATGCTTAGCATTCTATTAATATAGAATTCTTAGCATTCTATATGGATTATGCGCTTGAGAATCAGTGGCGGATTTTGGGTTAGGGTGGTCCAACTTGACATAAATTTTCATTGCAGCATATATATCATACAATACAAGTATAGAATTCATAAAAATGCCTGATAATATATGTCTGAAAGTTACATGCATGTTGGATTTATAGATGAACAATTCTTATTTGTATAACTTGGGCAGCTGCAAAACTTAGGGTGAGCCAAGGCCCACCCGGCCACCCTGCTAGCTACACCACTCTTGAGTTACACTGATAATAGTCAATTATTTTTTCACTGTTTCAGGAGATAACTCTCTTAAGTCGTTTGGAGCATGAAAATATAGTACAGTATTTTGGAACAGGTAAGGTACTTACCTCATTGCTTTGGTTATGCAGTTCCTTTTCAAAATATATCTTCTACAAGTATACATTCTTTCTATATTTTCTGTTGTATAATAAGAGCACTTCTGAAGAAAATAGGATAAAGGCTATGAGGTCAACCTTTTGCATGATATTCACATGTATGTCAATAATAAGATTCCCTTGTGTTGTGCACTTGTTAATCTTTGATGTTTATCTACAATTACTTCATGTCTGTAGTTTATGATTTATGATATGCTAGCCACAGTGGTAGTATGCTCAGACCTTTTTGAGTTGACATATGCTCTCAACATATTCGATGGAATGCCTCAATTGCTTACCACCTGCTCTAATTTGATTCTGGTGTCTCCACGCTATCACGAATTTGTATTTTTTTTTAAGTTTTTGGACACATTTAACTCTATCAGGTAGATAGACATAACGTAATATTTAGGAACAAACTTGATTTATGTATAGGATACGATGACAGTGCGGTGAAACTTCTTCAATGAAAATTTGGCGCACGAAGCGAATGAGTATTGAAGATATATTCCTGCCGACGTAAAATATATCTGATTGCCCTATGATGCATGGCGTATAGCTTTGTTTAATTAAATTGATGGTTTTATTATCATTTAATAGGTACCAATTTGTCATGTGCAGGCTTCATAGGAGCAACTGGATTTTTTGAACAAGCTAGGAGCGTGAGGGGAAACTCAGCCTGTTCTTGATCATCTCATGTATGAAGTTTGATTCTTGCTTCACATAAATGAGTAGCTGGACCTTACAAGACTAAATATCCTTTCACTGTCAGCAGTGCTCTCTGATTGATCACACCTGTCTTGGTCTGACAATCGAATTTGTATTGCCTGCTTAGCATGTAAAACAATTGCCTCTGTTGATGTGTGTAGATATACTTTACAAACTAAATATTCTGAAAATGCAGCTGCTATGGATAGTCCTGAAATTGTTGTGAAAATGCAGCTGCTACACTATAATGGTATCTTTGTTTTCTATAATCCTGAATTAGAAGAGGCTTCATGATCATTTGAGTTACAACATAGTGTGTACATACTAATGTTCTAACTCATAGCTTATTAGATGTGGCAATAAACTCAGCCGTGGGCAAGATTTCAAATAGAACATTTGATTTCTCAGTTCTCATGCAAGTAGTAGTAAATAGAAAATTGCACCATTCTTGTTATTAGAGCAGCATAACCATATCTATAATATAGAGTAGAACTTGCACCGAGGCATAATTAAGTGTGATGTTAAACAGTACTAGGATGCTAACCACTTGTTTTTCTACTGGCAGGAGGCAAGTTCTCTGATATATTTTCATATAGGTTTCCATTAATTTCAATTGTCACCTGAAATTCTAAAATGCCAGATAGCTTTTATATTAATATAATATGTCTTATTGATCAAATGGATAATTTTTTGGAGGTTTTTGGTTGACAGATTGATGAAAGAGGCTCTGGAATCGAAAGATATAGGTGGTGGTGCAGAATCTGAAGGAGGAGGTGGCGGTTTTTCCTGTGTGGTGGCAGTGGCTTAGGACCGTCATCACGGCAGAGTGAGGCCATCATCAAGGTGCAGAGGAGCATGACAGTCCTCACAGGGCCATCATACAGCAGGCAGGCATAAACATCTTTTGATTCAGCTGGCATTGGCAACACCGGCATATAGGTCTGCTACGTCCTCGCATACCCGTTGGTGACAGTGCGCCATTGGTCATGGCTCATGGTGCATCTGCAGCGAGCCAAGTCTAATTGAGTCAGGTTTTATAGTGTGAAAGGTAAAATCAAGAATTTCTTAATTCGTAGGACTACAATCATAGGTAAAATCAAGAACTTCTCGCTGTTCATGAAGCAACGCTTAAGGTTCCAAGATCATTTATTATCATAGTTTTATGAAATTTAACACAATCAATACCTTCCCTCTCTTGTTTACTAGAGCATCTAACAACACAAGCTTATGTTATTTCACATTGTCACATTGCAATTAACAAATGCTAACTTCGATAAGGTAGTTGAGCTGGCAAAGCAGCTCTAGGTTTTTCTTTGCTGTTGAATCTGGTTTTGCCTGGCTCATGTTTGGGAATTAGGGCTGTTTGCAAGTCCTGTTACATGATTTTTAGTCAATACATATTGGTGGTTCTTAATCACTCCCTTTTATCTTGTCGGTGAATTTAGCTTTAGGACAGAGCTTATTACAGTTCCAGTAATAGATAACCACTATCTAGGTGCTTATTTTCACAAGGAGTGTTACATTTTAATAATTCATTCACATGTTCTGTTTAAAACAATACACAGAAATGGCGCCACTTTGGTGTACCTATGTACAGTTTAAAATGTCAAATTGTACCTACCGTTGCAAATTAAAAAAAAGATGCATTACAGATGTTGTTAGGTTAACCTGTTAGGGAACACCTTAAATTGAATGAGCTGGACATTCTTTTATGTATTTCCTATCTAGAAATTCCAATCTAGCTTTCATGTTGTTGCTTGCACAAACTGAATTCCAAATCTTTGTCTGTTTTTGATCATCTTTTAATGGTTTAGTGGACTGGTCACACCTGATATTCCATATAAATATTTTACAGCATGAACTTGATTGCAAACGCTGTAAAGAAAACAAAAAAAAAGCCACAGAAGATACGTAATAAACATGCATTTGAAACTTAACAAGACCAAAGCCAATTTCTCCTTGTTACTTTTCTTGCAAATCATAAAACAATAAACAATTTCATGTTGCTTGTTCTGACTCAGTGTTCAATTTGAAAACTACAAATATATGTTTACATGTTCAGGGGTACAATCCACTGTCAAATTCTGTATGTTATTGCTCTTTATCTGAATAATCCATTGTTTCATCTCCATCAATGTATGCTCTCCAGATTCTTGCTTCTTGGGAACGTCAGCGACATCCATGGATCCATCAAAGTCTACCCGTGGTAGACATCCGCTTGCAGACATCACCAACACAACACCTCAAGGTGAAATATCGTTTCAATTAAATGTTTCTCTCCTCCGGAGACATTGCCTTTTTTAATAATGGGCTGCTTTGTAGCTAACCAAGCACCACGTGGATGGCGGCTAGATGATGTCGATCCTAATGCTCGTAAGAGGCTGAGAGATAGAGAACGGTCTGCAACAATGTCTGATGAAAAAAGAATGGAAAGGAACAAAAAGCATCGTGAACGCTATATGATTAATAAAGTTGTAGACAAAGATAATTCGCACCTAGCTATGCAGTTGGAGGGTACTCGATTTTTTCCTGTGTCATTTTGCAATATTTTTGTCATATTCATGTCACTTTATTTACTTTGCAAATTCAAGTTGTAGGTGGCGGTATATCCATGGTGAAAGATAAAAACGATGACTGGCTACATAGGGGACATCTGGATGACTATGATGAATGGCTATATGAGAGAGATTTGGATGGAAATGACGACTTGATTCATGTATCAGGTGGGCCTCCAGATGTACAAAGTTCTTTTGCATCTTGTTTGCATTTGTTTAATTTTTGTCAATTTTCATCTATAAGCATCAAATATTTTCATGTAAAATATTTACTTCTACAAACTCAGACACATGTGAAATGCCAAACAAAAAATGACTTGGTGGGAGTTGTTTTCCATCAAACAGTAGGATATGTCATGTCTTTTACAAATTCTAGGTGATCAGGAGCCAAACGTGAAAATTCACCTACTACACCTCTTAGTGCACGTGAGATACGCACATGTTTTCAAAAAATATAGTAAACTTACCAGGGCATTTTTCATTGGTCGGCAAGCCTAGCTCCTGTTGCAAAACAATTCAACAGCCTTATCAGATTTTAATATCATCCGAGCTCCTGTGCAACAACAAAACAATTTAACAGCCTTATCCAAAATTGTGAGGCCATGTGAGGCAGATAGATACCTACTGCAGGTTGGGTCCTCACCGGAATCATCACTGATTGTCTTATTTCTGGTAACCACATTTCCTTCTATGATCTCATGAAGCCAAACCTGATGGGAAACAAATGCAGATGAAATAGATAATGTAAGAGTAGTCCGGAAAAAAAAGCTTCAGCAGCCAGATGATCTCATGGGCTTGGCTTCTCCAAACCTGCAAGATGCCAGTTAGTAGCAATACACTATCAAGTATTCTAAGAATAGTTAGCTTTCCCAATGTCACACCAGTTAGTAGCAACTGCTAATCCAACATTACTTTCATATCACCATGAATAATTGGGAGGAAGAAGGATTTCAACAAACATGTAGCTGGCATATGTTACCTCATCTTTCTAGCAGGCACAAAAGATGCGCAGGGAGACTGTGCCGAGGAGGAGGGCGGGCAGGCGGCGCCGGCTGCGTAGGGTGACCGAGGAGAGGAGGAGGAGGGTGGTCGTCATTGGCGGCGCAGGGAGACCGAGCTGAGGAGAGGAGGATGGCGCGCGTTGGTGGCGGCAGCGGCGAAGTAGGGCGAGCGAGCCAAGGAGAGGAGGATTGCGGGCGGCGGCGGCGATGCAGGGCGAGCGAGGAGTAGGCGAGCGAGCGAGCGGAAGATCTGTGGACATGCATGTTTGAAATAGTTATCATCATTTTTGTTGTTGAGCGCGCCACTTTTTCTTATTTTGAACGCATGCTTTCAATTTATAGGCAAGTTTATTATTGTGCCCATATGCAATTATATAGAAATACTGGTGGTCATCATTATTTCAGCTACCTGTCGGTCTGCATTGAGCTATCCATTATCTAATTTGAAAGACCAATCTGATGCAATCTCAGTCGTACTCATACTTCTCTCCCTTTATCTGGGTGGTGATGAGCTATATATGGTTTCTTCAGTGTTACATTTGTTGCCATTGGGAACCAAGTTAGAATGTGTGTATTTTTTTTAAAAGTTGGAACACTGGGATCTAAACAAAATGATGCAGAGTGCCAGGTTGTGAAAGGTGCACACAGAAATATTTTTTCCGTTTTATATGCAGCAGGAAAAAAAAAGGGTCCCTCAAATGAACAATATTCAATAAAAAAATCATTAATATATTAACACTATCTGGTTTTATCTTTTCACGAGTTCTCCCTGATAACCAAGTGGACAAACTAATGCATGTAGTATACTCTACCGTATCATTGAATTCTGTGCAAAATTTGATTTGGATCCAATGAAATGCTCTTGCTTCAAATAGGATCATTGTCATTGTCTCTTCTATACTGTCACAATGGGGGTCTTTGGCAATAAACATTGCTATCATATTAGCAGTAAATTCTATGCTAACCATATCAGGTTGAGTCAATTATCTGTCTCATTTATTGGTGATGATGTCTAAACAGAAAAAAGATAATGACCAATGTGTCGAATAAAAAAAAGATTGTGAATATTTGATTTACCATTATCTTATTTTATAGATGGAGGTACCGTATTGACCCACGAAGATGGTATTCTTGGTGACATGCGGGATAGTTGCGTTGATAGTTGTATTAGCCCTGTGGTAGGAGGTAATTCAACCGCAGTGTTCAGGGATTATAGTACATTTTCTCTGTAAGATATTTCCATTGGACGTTTATACATTTGTTTTCTGATGTATACAGATGGGCGCGTCAATTTAAGTATACAGCTGGGTGAGGGCGATCACAGCACTGGAACTGGACTCATACCGGTTGAACAAACAGGTAACTTCATTTTCAAATGCCCAGCAAAAATATTTCTTACATCTTTCTATCTCTTATAATTAGTTAAATTGAAGGAGTTAAATTTGTCTATCCATATTGGTCATGAACTTGTGTTTGCTCCTAGTGTTTGCAGAAACTATTTACATGATGTGATGTGATGGTTCCGTACAACTATCATTTGCATTATAAAACTCTTAATTAATACTATTTTTGTTATTCTCTCAATATCAAGTAGTACATCGTTCCGTCTCTTATAATTAGTTATTAAATTGAAGGAGTTAAATTTGTCAATCCATATTGGTCATGAACTTGTGTTTGATCCTGGTGATTGCAAAAACTGTTTACATGATGTGAAGTGATGCAACTGTACAACTAGCATTTGCTTTCTAAAACTCTTAATTAATGCTATTTTTGTTATTCTCTCAATATCAAGTAGTAGTTTTGATATCTTATTTACAGTACTACCAAAATAGATATATTGACATCTTATTCCGACTAATACCTAAAATAGTCTGTTACTCTCAACTTGAGGCATCCTGATGAGGACATCACATGCTCGGATACAACCATATTAGTATCTTTTGACTCCGAGGTGAAACAATTCTTTATCATACTTATATGTGATACATTTGATGAATTGATGCTGCACCATGATGTGTATTCGTTGTCAATTTCAGAAATACATACATGGATCAAAAATAGTGTTAAACACACATGGAAGGCATGGAGGACCAAAGAAGTAGATTGGGGGCCAAGTCCAAGTATTCCTAACGTCCTCCACCAGGCCACCACGTCACTTTTGGCCCAAGGAAAGAAAGAGATCCAATCCAACACGTTTTGGTGCTGGATTCGGACTACAGTTCTGGCCCAACTTGCAACGACCGCCACGACCTCATCCGGACTCCGTTTTGGGCGTTCAAGTACTCCTTGGAATCCTTATGAAGTCTATTTTCATATGGATCCGGACTCATGTCCATATCTATTCTGAGGCGGCCGAAATACACGAAATACTACCGAGAGGTTTTCTGCCCACAGGTGCTGCGTCACCCTATTTTGGCCCGATGGGCCGTGTATCAAGTTGGATCCATTAGGGACGTGTCCTAGGGTTGGAGCACGACCCCAACACCCCCCTGGTCGTCCTCCTAGGTATTAATAAGGATTAGAGCCACCACGAACAGATTGGGTTTTGTTTTGTTGAAAGTTTAGCCATTGCTACTTCCTTGTAGACGCGTGTGTCGACTAGACCATCCGTTCTACTCGATTCGAAACCCCAACTTTGTGAGTTCAGATTGGTTTCCATCTCTATATTTGCAATTGAGTTGCTTGTTATACTTGTTCTTGCTTGTTCTTCGATTGCTTGCAGGACGAGTGCCCTAGTGGCCGGGTGACGCGCTCCACAAGATCGCGGCAGCCATTGGAGGTGGTGTATCGGTTGCTAAGGCGCAGCTTGGAAGGCTGTAGTCGGGCCGTGAACGTCGTCTCCATCAACCAATCGAGTTATCCCACGTCTCTCATCGAAAGATCGGGAATCAACCCTAGCGGGTCCATATCAGTTGGTAATCAGAGCAAGGTTTATCGGTGAGAGACTTCTAATTCTTTGCTGTTTTTAATTTCCCATAGTCCAGAAAAAGCCAAAAAAATAGTAGATTAGTTTAGTCGCAATCCTATAAACCCTTTGAGCCTTTGCTAGCACTGCTTAGTTAGGGCTTGTTGAGTTTTTGGTTGCATCGGTTGTGTCGAGTTGCTGGTCTTAGTTTTAGTCCTTTAGAGTTTTGAGTTCTTGTCATGTTCCAGTCACAGCCGTGTGCTACCATATAAAACCTTCTGTTGGCTGAATCTGAATACATGTTTGTGTTCAAGTCTGAGTCCTACTCCGAGTTTGTTTAAGATCAAATCCCACGTGGTGCTGAGTTCAAGTTGGAATCGGTTTGGAGTCCGAATTGACAGCTGCCCTGTTGCTGTCTTGAGTCCAAATCTGATTTCTATCCTTTCGGAAAAAGTTTGTGTGGTGTGTGACTCTTGTGAAGTCCTTTTGTTCATATAATCAGATTTGAGGATCCCCTGAAAAAAAAGAAGAAAAAAAAATAGAAGAAAAAAAAAGGAAAAGAAAGACAAAAAAAACAGGAAGAAAAGGGGCTGTTCGTTGTGCTTCCCTGTTGTTTTTCGGTGGTGTGTTGTGACTTCCTTTGTGTCCAGGCTCGCGTCTCTAGCACGGTCTAGGCTAGGACCAGCACAGTACCACCGTTGAACTATTATTCAGCTTGCTTTTGTGACTAACATGGTGCTAGTATATTTCCTTGCTTTAGCCCACCTAGAGCTCCACATATTCGACTACAGCTTGACAGGCTTTTGTTGCTGCGGCATCGATACACTTCACTCCACGGTTGCAGACTTGTTGGTTGCCGTCACCTCCTGTTTGGCTTGGTAAGAACTTGTAAGGGCTTGTTTTTACAAGTTGAGTTTGAGAGAATTACAACCAACACATCATAGTAGTTGATAGGAGGATACATATTATTTTTGTGTTTCTTGTTTCCTACTAACCATGGCAGGTGATACGGAGATTTTGGAGCTGATGAAACTAGACTCTCATATTCAGGGTGTTATTCAACACTTGCCGTTATATGATGGTAAGTTTGATCCTAAAGCTTACATTGATTGGGAGATAAAAGTAGATAATGAATTTGATGAGCATGACCTGTCCGAGAAACAAAAGATTTATATTGCCTCTAATATTTTGACTGAATTTGCCTTGCTACAATGGAAACACATTTGTCGGCGTAAGAAAGTTCTAGAATCTTGGGAAGACTTTAAATTTCTTTTTAGAGATGCATTCATTCCTGAATATTATGCTGATTATTTGCTTGCTAAATTAGACAACTTGAGGCAAGGTAGTAGGACTGTGAAACAATACTTTCATGATTTTAAAATTTGTATCATGTATGGTGGATTAGATGAATGCATGGAAGATGTGATGAGTAGGTTCATGAGAGGGCTCAATTCTGAAATTCGAACTTTGTTAATTAGCAAATCATGCATGCATCTTGCTCAATTGTATTGTCTTGCTCTCAATGCTGAAAAGGAGATTCTATTATCTGTGAATACTTGCAAGAATGATGTGACCCATTATATCCAAAATTTGTCCACTCTCCATGCTAATGAAGAGCAACAAATAGTGGAACCCATTGCTGATTTTCCTTTATCACAAAATGAATTACTTGCTGTTCCTTGTGATAAAGAGGACTTGTGTGCTGATGATTCTTTTACTCCTATACCACAAGTAGTGAATAAGTGTGATACTTTTGGTTTGGAATCATACAAATGTGCTGAAGATAAGCTTTTTCATCCTATTACTTGTGCACAAGATGAACTGAATTTGCTATCCTCTTTAAATACTTTGGGTTACATTGAATTTGATGTTTTGTGTAATCTAAATTGTCTAAAAGAGAAACTTCAATTTGGTTCTGGTTTGCCAAGTTTTAATCATTGTTCGCTTCATGCAATTGGCAAATATGATAGCAAAGGAGAATATTTGGTGCATAAAGTTTATGTTTGCTCCACTCTGAAATATCCTTTTGGGCTACAATACCATGATCAAATAGAGGGCTGCACTAACACTAATAATGTCTTGCAAAGTTTTTCTAGTTTTTCCCATATGCAACAGGGTAAGAACAAAGAAGGGGAGCATTACTCGTTGTGGCCATGCAGCATGGACGTCGCTCCGTGCTCCAACATCACAACAAGCACCATAGAATGCCACTGGAGCAAGTCGAGGACGACTTGCAGCCAAGAAGGGGAGAATGATGAGGACATCACATGCTCGGATACAACCATATTAGTATCTTTTGAATCCGAGGTGAAACAATTCTTTATCATACTTATATGTGATACATTTGATGAATTGATGCTGCACCATGATGTGTATTCGTTGTCAATTTCAGAAATACATACATGGATCAAAAATAGTGTTAAACACACATGGAAGGCATGGAGGACCAAAGAAGTAGATTGGGGGCCAAGTCCAAGTATTCCTAACGTCCTCCACCAGGCCACCACGTCACTTTTGGCCCAAGGAAAGAAAGAGATCCAATCCAACACGTTTTGGTGCTGGATTCGGACTACAGTTCTGGCCCAACTTGCAACGACCGCCACGACCTCATCCGGACTCCGTTTTGGGTGTTCAAGTACTCCTTGGAATCCTTATGAAGTCTATTTTCATATGGATCTAGACTCATGTCCATATCTTTTCTGAGGCGGCCGAAATACACGAAATACTACCGAGAGGTTTTCTGTCCATAGGTGCTGCGTCGCCCTATTTTGGCCCGATGGGCCGTGTATCAAGTTGGGTCCATTAGGGATGTGTCCTAGGGTTGGAGCACGACCCCAACACCCCCCTGGTCATCCTCCTAGGTATTAATAAGGATTAGAGCCACCACGAACAGATTGGGTTTTGTTTTGTTGAAAGTTTAGCCATTGCTACTTCCTTGTAGACGCGTGTGTCGACTAGACCATCCGTTCTACTCGATTCGAAACCCCAACTTTGTGAGTTCAGATTGGTTTCCATCTCTATATTTGCAATTGAGTTGCTTGTTATACTTGTTCTTGCTTGTTCTTCGATTGCTTGCAGGACGAGTGCCCTAGTGGCCGGGTGACGCGCTCCACAAGATCGCGGCAGCCATTGGAGGTGGTGTATCGGTTGCTAAGGCGCAGCTTGGAAGGCTGTAGTCGGGCCGTGAACGTCGTCTCCATCAACCAATCGAGTTATCCCACATCTCTCATCGAAAGATCGGGAATCAACCCTAGCGGGTCCTTATCACATCCTAATGCACTAAACACCTTAACCCCAAATCATGGTAGGTGCTGTAGATGAAGCAGGTTCCATGGACGATACTGACCTCTCACCTAACGAGCGTAGGCATAGAGGGGATAGGGCACGAAGGGCGGCAATGTCTCCTGGGCAGAGGGCTATACTAAAAAAGAGGCGGCGTGATTCGTATTCTGCAAACTCTGCAAAGAGATTATTTAGGACGCCACAAGACAATATAGAAAAAAGAAGACAGACCAACAGAGACTATAGAAATAGGGTTAATGAACGACGGGCGAGCAATTTGCATCCTGAATCTATTGCAATGGCAAGCCCTCATTTTACCCCGAAGCTGGTATTCCCTCGTGCTGATAAATCGCCATTAAGAATAACGGACGAGATGGAAATCCCCCTTGTAAACGGAAGGCCTGTTTACATCCAGGTAGTTGTGGATAAATCCCCTGGAGTCGTTACCCCCCAAATGGTCCGTGCAAACCACACCATCCATAGGAAGCTTGTGACTCCTGGAATTAGGAATTCACGCCTAAACCAGTGTAATCAAATGTTTGAACCAACCATTGGCAGGAATACCAAACGGCCTGCTGGTGAAAAAATCAATTATACGAGCTAGCTGACTCAAACGTCTTGTGTCATGGACAATGGTAATTAGCTCACATCCTTTGCCCACCTTGGTATTCGTATATTCTATTATTATGATATTTAAAGTAACCTACATCTAACCTACTACCATTCTACTACTAAAGGCTGCAGCCAAACGGATGCTCGTGACTCCCATCCCTTCACTGCATCTAATGTATTTGGAATGGGTAAAAAGAAAATCACTTTGATTATTTGTCAATACCGATTCTATGTCTCACCCGCAATTCATCTTTCACATAAAATACTAGGCCTGCACCTAAAGATGCTACAGGTACTCAGACACAGCCATCTGTTGTTGACGAGCTATATTTAATGCTTGCACATGGTGGACAGGCAGGGACACATGCCTCTATGGAACAGGATGGTAAATGTTGCACGTGCTTCCTTCATGCTATTATTCTACGTATGTAAATACGTTTGTCTCATCACTCATGTGCCAATGTTGCATCAGATTGCGATGAGAACATCATATTTGAGGACGATGAGGAAGAGGATGAGGGGTACCTTTTTGGAGCCCAAGGTACACCCTGGCGCATCTATGTGATCTTTGACTTATCTTATTTCCAAAATATAACACTTTATACTCATGGTAATTATTAGAACCTGATTGGGAAGCTGAAGAGGATGTCGATCTTGAGACGGCTAATGAAGATCCCAACGAACCCGATGTACCAGATCCATACGATGCGGTTTATGCCAATGTCCCTAACATGAAGCACATGCTCAAGCCAGAGGCTAGCTGCGAGCACTGCAATGCAAAGAAGTTTGAGTCCGAGCCACCTGGATTCTGTTGTCGTAGTGGAAAGATTCATCTTTCCACCCCTGAGACACCACCGGAACTCGTGAGATTGTGGTCGAGCTCGGACGCTGATGCTAGGCATTTCCGTGCAAACATCAGATATTTCAATGGCCACTTCTCTTTCACTTCTATGTACTGTAAACTTGATCGTGTGACCACCGATGTGAGAAACTGCGGAATTTACACATTTCGAGCTCATGGTCAAATCTACCATAACATAAGATCATTTTGTAAAGAGGATGGTCGCGAACCTGGTCACCTTGAGCTTTATTTTTACGACGACGATCCATCTCTTGAGCATAGGCTTCGCAAGTGTTGTGAGAAGTTTGCCCAAGAAGATAGGGAAGTCATCCAGAGGCTAAAGGACATCTTACATGGCATTAATCCCTACTCAGAGAATCTTAGGAGTATGGGCCAGGTTGACAACCTTGAGGATTACCATGTTGAGTTGAACCTTGACCAACGGCTAGACCAGAGAACATATAACGTGCCATTAACGTCAGAGGTTCTGCCGTTTGGATTGAGGGGAGCGAGCATCGGGGCCAGTTCGATAATAGTATTGTCCTCCAAGGGAAGGATAGGCCGATCCATGGCATCCGGTCCTATCATGGGTGCTACGACGCTCTCTCGTACCCGCTATTCTTTCCAAGAGGTGAGCTCGGGTGGCACAACTGCATTCCAAAAGTTGGTGTGACTGAGGCTGAAGTCAATAAGGCTCGAGCGATTTGCAAGGCGCATGCTAATGGTGGTGGTGACGATGATGCTGGTAAATTCGGATGTCTTTATAGTGTCTTACAAACATTAGACAAATGTTCTGCATGCCGTCATTCACGATATTAACATGAATAATGTTTATGTGTGTAGGGTCTGCTGGAAATAAATGCGTCTCTGTGCGTGATTACTATTGCTACAAATTTCAGATGCGGCCTGGGATTTTTAATCCTATACTATACGGCAACCGTCTATTCCAGCAGTTTGCCGTCGACACCTACGTTAAGATTGAAAGCTCGCGTCTAGACTACATCCGCAACAATCAGGACATTCTTAGGGCTGACCTGTACCAAGGTTTGGTTGACAGCTGGCGTATGGGGGTGGAAGACGCTGATGAGGTTGGTAAGCGTACTGTGCTGTCACCAACTTTCATTGGAGGGCCCCGCAATATGAGGCGTCGGTACATGGATGCGATGGCTTTGGTGCGAAAGTTTGGTAAACCGGATATCTTCCTCACAATGACGTGCAATCCTAATTGGGATGAGATCAAGAATGAGCTTTATCCTGGTCAGAGTCCACAGGACCGTCCAGATCTTGTAACTCGAGTGTTCAGGGCAAAGTTGGAGGAGCTCAAGAAGATGTTGATGGAAAAAGATATACTTGGAAAGGTCCATGCATTCGTATATGTTGTGGAGTTCCAGAAGAGGGGCTTGCCGCATGCACACTTTTTGTTAATAATGCAGAGGAAGTACAAGATCACGTGTCCAGAACAGTATGACTTGCTTATCTCTGCTGAGCTACCAAACAAGAAGAAGTACCCTAACCTCTACAGGATGGTGACGAAGCATATGATGCATGGCCCATGCGGGACGCTAAATCCATTATGTCCATGCACAAGGGGACGTACTTCATGCAAGAACCGTTACTCGCGGCCATTCTGCGATTCAACGTCGCAAGGTAAGGATTCGTACACCATCTATTGGCAACGTGATGATGGTCGTAAGGAAATAATTAGAGGTCACATCCTGGACAATCAGTGGGTTGTCCTATACAACCCATGCCTGCTGCATACTTTCAATTGCCACATCAATGTTGAGCCATGTAGTAGCATTAAGTCCGTGAAATACCTATTCAAATACATATACAAGGGCCATGACAGAGCGTCTGTGGCTGTTAGGGAGGCTGGAAAAAAAGATGACAAGGGGAACGTTGATGAGATCACGTAGTACAGAGAGGCTCGGTGGGTGACACCTCTAGAAGCGATGTGGAGGATATACGGCTTTGACTTGAGCAAGAACCATCCACCAGTGCAGCAGCTGCAGCTTCATCTTCCCGACATGCATATGGTTACATATCATAAACAGGACAAGATCGAACAGGTTGTCAAGCGTCCAGGTGCCGACGAGTCAATGCTGACAGCGTACTTTGACTACAACAGGCTTCATGAGGAAGGTCGAGGAATCTTGTACCGTGACTTTCCGGAGCATTATACTTGGGAGTCTAATGGTAAATTTTGGAAACCAAGGAAAAACGCCGTATACCAGGTCGGGAGACTCGTATCGGCTCATCCGGCTGAGGGGGAACGCTACTTTCTTTGGGTTCTCCTGAACCATGTTGCTGGGGCTACTTCATACAGGGACCTAAGGACTGTTGACGATGTGCTCCTGCCCTCGTTCCGTGAAGCCGCGGAGAGGCGAGGCCTAATCGATGAAGATAATACACTTGATGAGTGTCTTACTGAAAACAGTTTGTTCCATATGCCATCCTCATTGCGTAGGTTATTCGTGACTATATTGGTATTCTGCGAGCCGAATGATGTGTTTGGGTTGTGGACAAAACACTTTGACGCAATGTCAGAAGACTACAGGTGCAACAGTGCAAACCCGATTCTGGTGGAACAGATGGTTTTCATTGACATTAGGAACATGTTGCAATCTATGGGGAAGGAAATAAGGTTGTTCCCTCTCCTAGGAATTGACAACGCATATGACGATGCTACCAGTATCCCTCATGAGATATTTGAGGAGGCAAGCATTGATCAGCATCAGGAAGATGTGGGACTATCTGATTCCCTAAATGAGGAGCAGAGGGCTGCCTACAAAGAGATAATGTCCAAAGTGGACACCGAACAAGGCGGTTTGTTCTTTGTGGATGGACCTGGCGGCACAGGAAAGACATTTTTGTACAGGGCACTTCTCAGAACCCTTCGCAATCAGAACAAGCTTGCCATTGCTACAGCTACATCTGGTGTCGCAGCGTCTATAATTCCTGGTGGGAGGACTGCTCACTCACGTTTCAAGATACCCCTTACTCTTGAGGATGGTGGTTGTTGTAGTTTCACCAAACAGAGTGGTACTGCAAAGCTGCTGCAGCAAGCATCTCTCATCATTTGCGACGAGGTGTCTATGGCAAAGAGGCAAGCTATGGAAGCTCTAGACAATAGCCTACGTGATATAATGGGCCGGCAGGATCTGCTGTTCGGTGGGAAGACTATTATCTTTGGAGGGGATTTCAAACAGGTCCTCCCTGTTGTACGGAAAGGATCTAGGGCTCAGATAGTCGATGCTTCTCTACGGAGGTCATATCTTTGGGAATCCATGCACCACCTTAAGCTCGTGCGCAACATGAGGGCGCAGAGTGACCCGTGGTTTGCGGAATATCTACTGCGCATTGGTGGTGGCACGGAGGAGGTTAATGGAGATGGTGATGTATATCTTCCTGACGATATATCTATCCCGTACTCTGGGGATTCGGAGAAAGATCTTGACAGGTTGATTGAATGCATCTTTCCAAACCTCAATGCAAACATGACAAACAAGGACTACATCACCTCCAGAGCGATTCTATCCACACGTAATGATTGGGTGGACAATATTAATACGAAGATGATCGGCATGTTCCAGGGTGGGGAGATGGTGGACCATAGTTTCGACTCCGCGATTGATGATCCGCATAACTACTATCCGTCGGAGTTCCTTAACACATTGACTCCCAACGGGCTTCCTCCACACTTGCTTAAGCTCAAGATCGGCTGCCCGGTCATATTGCTTAGGAATATCGACCCTGCGAATGGATTGTGCAATGGTACAAGGCTGGTGGTTCGAGGCTTCCAAAGAAATTCGATCGATGCTGAAATTGTGCTGGGACAGCATGCCGGAAAGAGGGGTTTCCTTCCTCAAATACCGTTGTGCCCCTCTGATGATGAGATGTTCCCATTCCAATTTAAGAGGAAGTAGTTCCCTATTAGGCTCAGCTTCGCCATGACGGTCAACAAGTCACAGGGCCAAACTATACCAAATGTGGGTGTGTACCTGCCCGCCCCTATGTTCTCTCATGGTCAGTTGTATGTTGCTATGTCTAGAGCCACAGCCAGAACGAATATCAAGATCCTCGCCCTTCCGCCTAACGCAGAGGCAGACGAGGAACAAAGTAAAAAGAAGGAAAAGAAAAAAGTTTATAAGAAAGTGAACGGCCAGGGTAATCAAAATAACAATGAACAAAAAGGTACATCAGTGAAGAAGAAAAGGGTACCAACTGTAGATGGCACGTATACGAAGAATATTGTATACAAAGAGGTTCTAACACCATAGGCAAGGTAATATAATGATTATTCGTGCGTGTCTTGCATTTTTCATTTATTTTTTAAAAAATACTGTACTCATCAAGTCCATGTTTCTTGCTCTTGCTAGGTAATTTTAAATGCTTTGCCATACGCTGTTGGAGGTATGCCCTAGAGGCAATCATAGAGATGATGATATTCCATTTGTATCCATGATTTGTATGTTGTGTTCATTGAATATCCATTGAAGGCTACTTGAATTGATTTTCAATTATGTGAATTGTATGTGAAACTCTTTACTTGTATGGTTATTCTAAAGTTGTCCCTAGTCGGAGTTCATGTGAGGACACACATGAATATTAGACTAGCACATGTATTAGTTGATGACTATGTTTCACAAGTCATGGACATGGAGATGTTGAACTAATAATGTGGACACATGTGGAGACATGTGCTAGGACTGACCCAACACGAGAAGTAGTTCTCTCTTTAAACAACATATACGCTTTGTCCTTAGACCTGAGATTGTCGCATGTATTCTAGATGTGGATCGACCTACTTAGGGGCTATCAAACGCTACGCCGTAACAGGGTAGTTATAAAGGTAGCTTTCGGGTTTGTCAAGAAGCATGCTATGAGACATGGTCAATCAAGATGGGATTTGCCCCTCTCTGATTGAGAGTGATATCTCTGGGCCCCTCGAGTGATCGGATCCGAAAATGCATGGCCATGTTACGTACGGTTAAGAGTTAACCTACAAAGGGATTCCGAATCACAGGATCGAGAAAGAGCGGTCGGCTTGAAGCTAGACCAAATATCATGAGGCAAAGGGAATAGCATGTATATTATGTTGTGATGGTTCGTCTGATATGATCTTCGTGTGCGTATAGGAGTTGGCACGTCTTGCTAGAGGCCGCTACCGACTATTAGGCCGAGTAGGAGTACTCGGGCCATGTCTATACGTATCCGAACCTATAGGGTCACACACTTAAGGGGCTGGAAGCCCAATTCGGATCAGATCCGAGTTGGATTAGGTTTAGAAGTACTAATGGGCCTCGGATCCAGAGGCCCGTCAGGAACCTCTATAAATAGAGGGGTGGAGGCGCCCTAGGGTTTACACCTTTTTTGCGAAACACACCTGCCACGCCTCCCACGGCCTCACCTGTTGCAACTCGCGGATCTAGCAGTCCAGCTTGCGACGCTTCCTCCCTGCACGTGTGGATACCTTGGAGGTGTTGCGCCTGCAGCACTTGGACGAGCCGCCGACGAGCCGCCGACGAGCCACGACGAGCCGACGAGGAGCCACGGCACCGGAGGCGATCTTGCTGCACGTGGACGAGCTGCTAAGGAGCTGCTGGATGTGATCGACTACGTACGACTACATTGATCGACTACGTACGACTACGTGATCATCTTCACTACATCGACGCATATCTACATCTTCCGCACCAGTAGTGCGTCGAGTGGTAATCCCGTGATCCTTATACGGCAGTTCTTCCTGGTTATACGCGGTAGAATTTTTTAATTGCGCTAGTGTAGCCTACCTCGTATCCCAACAGTGGTATTAGAGCCGTAGCTGCTTAGTTTTGGATTCGGGATGTGTGCATATGGAGATATGTGAGTTTTCCGTTTGATCTATGTCCTGGTTTCGTGCCCTTGCTGCAATGGTAGTGTAACGACATACTCCTACCGGTCGGTTTCCGCCATCGGAGTTAAGTGATACACGTAAATCCAGTTGCAGTGAGCGAAGATCAATATGATTGGTCGAATCGAAATCCAGGGTCATACGCCAGGCGCATTAGATGTGCAACAGTAGATGAGATCTACTACCGGGGTCGGGATTTTTGCCGTTTGCGTATGCTTCGGTAAATCAGCCGTAACTTTTCGGTACGATCTCGGATTGGGGCGAATTTTATATGAAAATTGATTTACAGAAAAAGTTACACATGAAATTCAACCGCTTCGCCATTTTCGGCGAAATTAGATTTCCCAAATTCGGCTTGGAAGATGGAGTTTCGGGCATCCGAAGTTTGGAACGTTAGGACGCCTAACTCTGTTTTGTAGGATGTATGTTTGTATCTTGTGATCAGTATGGCCCCCTTGTGTATGTGATGCATGTGTGTAACTCATTCGTGACCTGCGTGTCACGCGTACGGCAACACGGCAGGAGCCATATGTGTTGTCACTTTATTGTATTTAATGGTCTGCGTACCAATCTGTGATGACCCAAGCAACTTTGTAATCTTCATTACTAGATTCTTTACTAGCTATTAGGCGTAATAGCATATTCTAGTTCTTGGAGGACTCATCACTGGGAGGATGGCGCACATGGAACATGGAGATGGAGATCACCATGGTGAACAGGTTCTATGGAGATGGAGATCACCATATGAAAACGGGCCATACTGTGTCACAACTGTGTGAATGCTATTCTGTTTATGTTTTACTTTCTGCATGCTGTGATGTTAGAAGTAGAACAATCCCTCACAAAGTTTAAGTTAGTATGCCCTCCCAACTAAAACTTGCACCGTCCCATGTCTTGTACAATTAGTGGTGGGTTTATGAAATTAGGGTGCCACTAGTTTTCCTTGACTAGACGGGTTTGTGTCGGACACTTACACGCATAAGGGTTGGTTTGCTTAACGAGGTTATCTTAACGGTTAAGGACCTTGGGGCATAAAGGTTGGGCGCCGAGATATAGAGATGTCACCCAACAACAGGAGTCATATGTGATATGATTAGCAAAAGTTGCTTACCGATCTACCTCGTTTGCTAGCGGTGATGCTAAAGCTCACTAGTGGACTTGTTAGTTGTGGATCCTGAATCACTAAGTTTCAATAGAGGGATATTGATTTTAGTGGGAGTAGATTCCGTTAAAATAGTTTAATATAATTTGCTCTATCATGGATACGTTTGTCTTAGTGTATTTTGCATTACTTTTGTTGTAGATTAAATGGCACCTAGCAACACCACCACATCGTTTGCTTTGCGTTCGGTCCTTGAGAAGGACAAGTTGAATGGAACAAACTACTCGGATTGGATCCGTAACCTGAGAATTGTTCTCAGTGCCGATAAAAAGGAAGATGTTCTAGACACCCCACTACCACCAGTACCTGCTGATGATGCATCTGCTGCCGTTAAGGCTGCTTACAAGAAGGCATTTGATGCTAATCTTGAGGTAAGCTGCCTTATGCTTGCTTGCATGGAACCTGAGCTGCAGATGCAGTTCGAAACAAATCATGAGGCACACGATATGATCGTGGCGCTCAAGGACATGTTCCAGACACAGGCTAGGACCGAAAGGTTCAATGTGTCCAAAGCCTTTCTGGAGTGCAAGTTAGCAGAAGGCGCAGCAGTAGGACCACATGTAATCAAGATGGTTGGTTACACTCAGCGATTGGAGAAGCTGGGCTTCCCAATGGGCAAAGAGTTGGCCACTGACTTCATTCTTTCATCTCTTCCGCCTAGCTATGGGAACTTCATCTCGAACTACCATATGCATGGGACGGAGAAGGGTTTGAATGAACTGTGTGGTATGCTCAAGACAGCAGAGGTAGACATCAAGAAAAGCGCTAGTACCAGCCATGTGATGGCTATACAGAGCAAGCCTAGCTTTAAGAAGAAGGGCAATTCTTGGAAGAAGAAGGCCAAGGCTGGAACGTCCAAGCCAAACCCAGCGCCCAAGGTTAAAGCTGGACCTGGACCTGCTCCAGACAAAGAGTGCTTTTACTGTCATGAACTTGGTCACTGGAAGAGAAACTGCAAGCAGTACCTAGCTTCGTTGAAGAATGGCGGAAGTAAGAGTACTTCTACCTCAAGTACGCTTGTTGTTAATGTTATAGACAACATATTTCTCACTGATACAATTATTAATTCTTGGGTATTTGATACCGGATCGGTTGCTCATATTTGCAATTCCATGCAGGGAATGATAAGAAGTAGAAGCGTGGAAAGAGGAGAAGTTGATTTCCGCGTGGGCAATAATGCAAGAGTTGCTGCTTTGACCGTCGGGACGATGCAACTCCACCTCCCGTCAGGATTTATTATGGAGTTGAATAATTGCTATTTTGTTCCTAGTTTAAGTCAAAACATTTTATCTCCTTCATGCTTGATGAAGGATGGTTATTCATTTGCGAGTGAAAACAATGGTTGTGTGATCTCTAAGAATAATATGTTTATGGCTTTTGCACCCATTGTGAATGGATTATTTGTTTTAAATCTTGATGGTTCACCTGTCTGTAATGTAAGTGCTAAAAGACCTCGGCCTAATGATTTGAGTCCTACCTACTTGTGGCATTGTCGTTTGGGTCATATAAGTGAAAAGCGCATGAAGAAGCTCCATTCTGATGGACTTCTAACTTCGTTTGATTTTGAATCATACGAGACATGTGAGGCTTGCTTGCTAGGCAAGATGACCAAGACGCCTTTCACAGGATTTCCTGAGAGAGCAGTAGACTTGTTGGAACTCGTACATAGTGATGTATGCGGACCAATGAGCATGACGGCTAGAGGAGGATTCCAATACTTCATAACTTTCACTGATGATTTTAGTAGATATGGCTATGTCTACTTGATGAGGCACAAGTCTGAAACCTTTGAAAAGTTCAAGGAATTTCAGAATGAAGTTGAAAATCAGCGTGGCAAGAAAATTAAGGCCTTACGATCTGATCGTGGAGGCGAGTATTTGAGCCATGAGTTTAGCAATCATCTAAAGAGTTGCGGAATTGTTCCACAACTTACGCCGCCTGGAACACCTCAGAGAAACGGTGTGTCCGAGCGACGTAATCGAACTTTGTTAGACATGGTTCGATCAATGATGAGCCAGTCGGACCTACCGTTGTCATTTTGGGGATACGCTCTAGAAACAGCAGCTTTCACACTTAATAGGGTACCATCTAAATCCGTAGTTAAGACACCATATGAGATATGGACTGGAAAGGTTCCTAGTTTGTCTTTTCTAAAGATTTGGGGATGTGAAGTGTTTGTCAAGCGACTTCAGTCGGACAAGATCACACCCAAGTCGGATAAGTGCATTTTCGTGGGATATCCAAAGGAAACTTTGGGATATTATTTCTACAACCGATCAGAAGGCAAAGTGTTTGTCGCTCGGAACGGGGTTTTCCTAGAGAAAGAGTTTCTCAAAGGAGAAAAGAGTGGAAAGACAGTGCATCTTGAAGAAGTTCAAGATGAGCCGATCGGGCAAGAATCAATGAGTGATGCTAACGTAGCAGAACAAGTTGAGATACCCATGGCAAGAGAAGCACCACCACAACCACGAAGGTCGGCAAGGCTCCGCGAAATGCGGGAAATATTATTGTTGGACAATGATGAGCCTGCGACATATGCAGAAGCAATGATGGACCCAGACTCCAAAAAATGGCAGAGTGCCATGCAATCCGAAATAGAGTCCATGGGAGACAATCATGTTTGGAACTTGGTTGACCCGCCTGATGGTGTTAAAGCCATAGAGTGCAAGTGGATCTATAAGAAGAAAAAGGACATGGATGGAAATGTTCACATCTATAAAGCACGACTTGTCGCAAAAGGTTTTCGACAAGTTCAAGGAGTTGACTACGACGAGACCTTCTCACCCGTAGTGATGCTTAAGTCCATTCGGATTATTCTAGCTATAGCTGCATATTTCGATGATGAGATATGGCAGATGGATGTCAAGACAACTTTCCTGAATGGAAACCTAACTGAGGACGTGTATATGATACAGCCCGAGGGTTTTGTCGATCCGAAAAATGCTGGAAAGGTATGCAAGCTTCAGAGATCCATTTATGGATTGAAGCAAGCATCTAGGAGTTGGAACATTCGTTTTGATGAAGTGGTCAAAGGGTTTGACTTTACCAAGAACGAAGAAGAGTCTTGTGTTTACAAGAAGGTTAGTGGGAGCTCTGTAGTATTTCTAATCTTATATGTGGATGACATATTACTGATTGGAAATAACATTCCTATGCTCGAGTCCGTAAAGACTTCACTGAAAAATAGTTTTTCGATGAAGGACTTAGGGGAAGCGGCATATATTCTGGGCATTCAGATCTATAGAGATAGATCGAGAAGGCTTATAGGTTTAAGCCAAGATACTTACATTGACAAAGTGTTGAAGCGGTTCAGCATGGAAGAGGCAAAGAAAGGGTTCTTGCCTATGTCACATGGCATACATCTCAGCAAGACTCAGTGTCCTTCGACTGCTGATGAGCGGGATCGCATGAGTAGAGTGCCATATGCCTCGGCTATTGGATCTATCATGTATGCAATGATAAGTACTCGCCCAGATGTTTCATATGCGCTAAGTATGACAAGCAGACACCAATCTGATCCAAGTGAGAGTCACTGGACAGCGGTGAAAAACATTCTTAAGTACTTGAGAAGGACTAAAGATATGTTCCTCGTCTATGGAGGTGAGGAGGAGCTCGTTGTAACAGGTTACACCGATGCTAGTTTCCAAACCGACAGAGATGATTCAAAGTCACAATCAGGATTTGTGTTCACGCTGAATGGTGGCGCTGTTAGTTGGAAGAGTTCCAAGCAGGAGACGGTGGCCGATTCTACGACAGAAGCCAAGTACATCGCGGCTTCGGAAGCCGCGAAGGAAGGTGTTTGGATAAGGAATTTCCTCATTGAGCTTGGTGTGTTCCCGAATGCGTCCAGCCCATTGAATCTCTACTGTGATAACAATGGGGCAATTGCGCAAGCAAAGGAGCCAAGGAACCACCAGAAGAACAAACACGTAATGCGGCGATTTCATCTCATTCGAGACTTCGTTAACCGGGGTGAGATCAAGATATGCAAAATACACACGGATCTGAACATTTCTGATCCGTTGACAAAACCACTCCCGCAGGCTAAGCATGATGCGCATGTAAGAGCTATGGGTATTAGGTACCTTCTAGATTGACTCTAGTGCAAGTGGGAGACTGTTGGAGGTATGCCCTAGAGGCAATCATAGAGATGATGATATTCCATTTGTATCCATGATTTGTATGTTGTGTTCATTGAATATCCATTGAATGCTACTTGAATTGATTTGCAATTATGTGAATTGTATGTGAAACTCTTTACTTGTATGGTTATTCTAAAGTTGTCCCTAGTCGGAGTTCATGTGAGGACACACATGAATATTAGACTAGCACATGTATTAGTTGATGACTATGTTTCACAAGTCATGGACATGGAGATGTTGAACTAATAATGTGGACACATGTGGAGACATGTGCTAGGACTGACCCAACACGAGAAGTAGTTCTCTCTTTAAACAACATATACGCTTTGTCCTTAGACCTGAGATTGTCACATGTATTCTAGATGTGGATCGACCTACTTAGGGGCTATCAAACGCTACGCCGTAACAGGGTAGTTATAAAGGTAGCTTTCGGGTTTGTCAAGAAGCATGCTATGAGACATGGTCAATCAAGATGGGATTTGCCCCTCTCTGATTGAGAGTGATATCTCTGGGCCCCTCGAGTGATCGGATCCGAAAATGCATGGCCATGCTACGTACGGTTAAGAGTTAACCTACAAAGGGATTCCAAATCACAGGATCGAGAAAGAGCGGTCGGCTTGAAGCTAGACCAAATATCGTGAGGCAAAGGGAAAAGCATGTATATTATGTTGTGATGGTTCGTCTGATATGATCTTCGTGTGCGTATAGGAGTTGGCACGTCTTGCTAGAGGCCGCTACCGACTATTGGGCCGAGTAGGAGTACTCGGGCCATGTCTATACGTATCCGAACCCATAGGGTCACACACTTAAGGGGCTGGAAGCCCAATTCGGATCTGATCCGAGTTGGATTAGGTTTAGAAGTACTAATGGGCCTCGGATCCAGAGGCCCGTCAGGAACCTCTATAAATAGAGGGGTGGGGGCGCCCTTGGGTTTACACCTTTTGGCGAAACACACTTGCCGTGCCTCCCACGCCCTCGCCTGTTGCAACTCGCGGATCTAGCAGTCCGGCTTGCGACGCTTCCTCCCTGCACGTGTGGATACCTTGGAGGTGTTGCGCCTGCAGCACTTGGACGAGCCATCGACGAGCCGCCGACGAGCCACGACGAGCCGACGACGAGTCGCGGTACCGGAGGCGATCTTGCTGCACGTGGACGAGTTGCTGAGGAGCTGCTGGACGTGATCGACTACGTACGACTACGTGATCGTCTTCACTGCATCGACGCATATCTACATCTTCCGCACCAGTAGTGCGTCGAGTGGTAATCCCGTGATCCTTATACGACAGTTCTTCCTGGTTATACGCGGTAGAAATTTTGATTTGCGCTAGTGTAGCCTACCTCGTATCCCAACACAAACGCCTACCGCCGCCTCTCTCTCAGCTCTCGCATCAGGGCATCTGGCGACTGGCACCCCGCCGCCGCCTTCCCCCACCGCACGGTGCCTCGCCCTTCCGCGGCCTCGTCGCCTCAGCTGTCGTCGCTGCTCCCTCCCTGGCTCTCGCATCTTGCGAGTGGCGACCGGCACCACGCCACCCCCTACCCCCACGAGATCTAGCGGTAAAGCCGGTAAGACTGGGAGCGGCGGCGTGGGGCTGGTCGGGGAGCGGCGGCGGTAGGGCGAGGAGCTGGCCACGGTGGCGCATGGCCGGCCGGTGGCGGCGTGAAGCTCGAGCGGCAGCGTGGGAAGCTCGAGGGTCGGCGTAGGGAGCATGGCGCCTCCATCGAGCGGGGCCGGCTGCGAGAGGCTAGCGCAACGACTGCGAGGGGCCGGCAGTAGCGGCAGCTTGGGGCTAGTGGCGGCAAGGGGCTCGACGGCGCGGGGGGTGACGCTGGCGGCACGCAAGAGATGGCGGCTCTACAGTGGTGCACAGGCACAACACAGGGAACAGGCCGTGAGGGCCAGTCGTGCCTCGCGGCGGCCCGAAGCGGCTGTGCTTTACGGCCCGAAGTGTTTGATCAGTAGATGAGCACTTTGTTCTCCTACTTGTGTTACGACTATGATGCATTTCTTTGTAGCAAATGAAACACCGCAGCATCCTTGTGCATCGGAACCTGCATACCTCTTGATGTTTACATATTAATACCGGTTCACAGGAACGCTCCACTTAATGGTCTGAGTATCTATGCATAGTTGCGTGTGTTTTCACAGAGAATTGAACTTGAGGCTTTTATATCTGTATAAAACAAACAAACTTGACAAACGGTTCCCGTTTGTTATTCAGACATCTCTGTGGTCGAGCTTCCTAACAGAGTTCCTTATGGATTCCATGCCTTGTTTGTAATAGAGGTAACGATCATCTTTGGCGGTTGTATTGAGTTGCAACAAATCTTCTTTCTGAGATGATCAGGTACAGAAGATCACCAAATTAAGAAATTTAAGGATAAATAAAGTTTACATGACTCAATTATCAGTTAGTTAATAAAGCATTATATTTATAATTTCCTCTAACAGGGTAATAAAAAGGTCATGATACATGGTCACTGTCTAAAAAGTTCATATAAGGAAAATCCTTGAAAAATATGATTCAGTATGTCGCAAACATCCAAACTTTGAAACACAATATAGAGTTGCTGAGCATCCTAGCATTACTACTTGTTGATGATATCTAATGTAAGGGCACGTGCCGGCTTTGTAATTTGTTTCCGTTCAGCGCGTATCTGCTTGCATAGGTCTGCAGCACAAAAATCAGAGATCGAAACTATGTAGCTTCAGTGAAACGAAGTTATTAAGCACAAACAAATGTTACCTTTCAAATCGTACGCATCAGAACATGTGGGAGAAAAAATAATTTGACTATAATCTGTAGTAGTCACTCCACCTAATAGGCAAGGGAAAAGTGAATTAAAAACTTAAATAGACAAGGGGATACATGAATTTAAAGAATTAATGGTTAAATATATTGTTAATTTTATTAATAAAACTGAGTGCTCATTGATAATGTCATACCTTGCATCGTAGATATCTTGACATGGAGGGCAGCTAATGTCTTGAATTGATAAGCCGCACGGCGCCATTCCCATATGTGGCGTTGAAGGTGTGGGTCGTTCACGTGGATTATGATGAAGTTTTTCCTACAAGCAACAACATTAATTCCGATCGACCCATGGCAGATAATTTTATATGTACATAAATACACATACCTTTGATTCATGATTACCACATGCTTGTTAGGTCGCCTCCGGAAGTCACCCCTATCTTGGATCTCAGACGCATATACAACCACGCCTATGACATCTTCAACAACAAAAAAAAATATATGCTTTGCATTTTAGTGTGAAACCAAGGACATCATATTTTGTTAAATGAAAGCATGTATAAATTGATGAGTCACCTGCAAAAGTATCTACTGGCTGACGGTATACATCCTCGAATTTCCTAAAGGCACGAGGACACTCTGAAATCCAGATGGGCCTCTGTGGAGTCTTGACTACAGTATCCGGTAAAAGGACGACAACGTAGTATTCACACAGACGGTACATATTGGGAATGGGATCCACATAAGTTGGCGTAAAATACACTCCCAAAAAGTCATATGTTTCACCTTCAATGAGCACATTGTTGAACATCATATGATGGTTGCCGCACGCAACTGCCTCCATCTTGGTGCCCTACACAAACATTGTAGCCAACATACATCAGTAGTTTGCAGTGAAACCACAATGCATCCGCCTAATTACACATGCATATAAAAAAAAGAAGTAGGCGGATGATTGAAGCACCTGCTCATCAACCAATATTGCGCGCAAATACTCCTGTCCTCCATACTCTCGTATGTTTCCTTTCCAGAAAACCATGGCGCTCACATCCCATCTCCAGAAGATGTGTTCCAGCTCCACCTCATGAAACTCAACCCACCTATAATTCCGAGATTTTATACATATATAATGCGAGGGTGCATCATAGCGTACGAGATAAAAACTGATGTCATCATTCAAATGAAATCTGTACCGCTTCAGAAAATTATGAGTATCATACCTGTTCGTTGTCGGTGCGGGCAAGGATAGCAGCGGTGCAGGCAAGGTTACCCTCTTCCTCGAGAGCGACATGTAGGAGGAGCCCATAGCTAGATAACTGCAAGTTGAACATTTGTACTGCAGTGAGTCTTATTCGTTAGGAGAGATGAAGGAATAATGATATAGGAGCTTATCACTTCGGTGTACTATTCCATAGTTACAAAAAAAAATATTTATCATTATGTACCCTTGTTATATGTATATCATTTATGTACTTATTTTATGACTTACAATACGACTCAATCTAATGCTCCTCCAATTAAAAAGATGCTAGCTGCGACTGCCTACTCCTAGACACTCCTCTCTCTTACTCTTATCCCATTGAAGCATAGTTGCTAATTGCAAGGAATTGGTACTAACAATGGCTAATTATGCAAACTAACAATGGATAATTTCAACTTAATTAGGATAGGGTGATTAACCCGAAGCTATGAGGGCCTAACCTAGACTATTCTTGATTAGTTAACATAACATATGCCATATCCGAGAACCTTCTTGGGTATAATCATGTCTGATTAGGCCTAATTATGATCTAATCATAATGAACATGATTAACAGATTAATTAACATAACACATGCCATATCTGATAACCTCTTGGTATAATCATGTCTAATTAGGCCAAATCATGATCTAATCTACGTGAACATGATTAACAGAGGGTAACGAGAACTCACACTTGAGCTGCAACGCCGCCGCTCGGACGACACCCTCCAACCTTCCGATGCAGTTCGCGACCGAGCGTTCAGCTTCACAACGGATCAGCATCGGTCTAGTAACAAGGTCAGGGAGTAGGCGATGAGAAAGCTTCGGGAGAATTGCACCAGTCCGTACCGATGGTCAACAATTACCCAGCGAGGAGGTCAGTGAAGGCGCAGGACGGGCAACGGCGGCGCGGGGCAAGCGACGGGTTTGTTTCGGGCGTGTGCGTGTGCGATGGCAGCAACGAGTTTGTTATGGCGGCTGATAGAAAAAGGAAGGGAAGGAACTAGGATGGAGTACAATTCTCTTTCCAACCAGGCCTAGCAAATGGAGTGACTGCACGGCCGCCCCAAAGGATATTGACAAGTCTGGCACATGCATGCAAGGAGCTAGCTGATTTTTTAATCTTTCCTTTCTTTTAACATGCCCACACAATTTTTAAAAAAGGATATTGACAAATCTGGCGCATGCATGGAAGGAGCTACCTGATTTTTTAATCTTTCCTTTCTTTTAACATGCCCACAAAATCTCGCGCATGCATGCAAGGAGTTAATTTTTTAATCTTTCCTTTCTTTTAACATGTCCACAAAATCTCGCGCATGCATGCAGGGAGTTGAGTTTTTAATCTTTCCTTTCTTTTAACATGCCCACAAAATCTCTAGGTATTGCTTGCTTGCTTCTCTCTTGCTCTTCTTTGTCTTCACGCATAAACTCCAACCTATAGATGTCCATGCAGCCTGTAGCCCGACAGCCCGGTACAAAGCACGGTTTTTTAGCCCGTCCCAAACCCAGCCCGACCCGTAACCCTTCTGGCTTGGGCTGACCCAGCCCGATGGCTCGTGCCAGGCGTGGGCCGTCGCCTCGGCCCGACGGGCGGCACGGCTCGGCACGAAACTTACCAGCAGCACGGTCGCGGCACGGTAGCCATGCGGCCCACAGGCCACAACCCCTCCGGCCCTCCCTCTCCCTCAATCCCCCAGATGGCCAAACCCCCACCGCCGCGTCTCTCTCGGCTCTCGCATCTGGGCATCTGGCGACTGGCGCCCTGCCGCCGCCTTCCCCCACCGCACGGTGCCTCGCCCTTCCTGCGGCCTCGTCGACTCAGCTGTCGTCGCTGCTCCCTTCCTGGCTCTCGCATCTGGCGACTGGCGACCGGCACCAGGCCGCCCCCTACCCCCACGAGATCTAGCGGTAAAGCCAGTAAGACTGGGAGCGGCGGCGTGAGGCTGGTCGGGGAGCAGCGGCGGTAGGGCGAGGAGGTGGCCACGGTGGCGCATGGCGGCCGGTGGCGGCGTGAAGCTCGAGCGGCGGCGCGGGGAATTCGAGGGTCGGAGTAGGGAGCACGGTGCCTCCATTGAGCGGGGCCAGCTGCGAGGGGCCAGCGGTGAGGACTGCGAGGGGCCCGGCAGCGAGGGGCCGGCAGCAGCGGTAGCGAGGGGCTAGCGACGGCGAGGGGCGATGCTGGCGGCACGCAGGAGATGGCGGCTCTGCAGTGGTGCACAGGCACAACACAGGGAGCAGGACGTGAGGGCCCATCGTGCCTCGCGGTGGCCCGAAGCGGCCGTGCTTTACGGGCCGGCCCGGCATGAAAAATGCTTTGCAGGCCCATGCTTGGGCTGCCGGTGCGACCTGTGGGCCAGCACGGCACGGTGCGACGTGGCCGTCGTGATGGGCTAGGCACGGCACGAAAAATAACGGGCCTTGCCGAGCTCGGGACGGACCGGGCCGGGCGGCTCGAATGGACAACTATACTCCAACCGCTATCTCTTTCCTTTCTTTTAACATGCCCACAAAATCTCAAGGTATTGCTTGCTTGCTTCTCTCATGCTCTTCTTTTTCTTCACGCATAAACTCCAACCGCTATCTCTTTAGTATTTCCTACCGATTTTCTCTTTCCTTCGTCAGGTTGTCCGACGGTCGCCGCTTCATCTTCTCAAAACAGTCTTGTTTTATTCCCTCAATTAATCCTCCTTCCAATTATGATGCAACTTATCAAATTTTCTTGATGCACTTTCTTATATTACTGTTCCGTTGATCAGGATAGCAAGCACCCAATCATGGTGCGTTCTATAATCAAATCAAAATACATTTCCATTACCTATATTTCCATTACTCCAACCGCTATCTTCTATCAATTTCTACCTTGACTCTGACCATGCACTGGCAGTTTCCTATGTCTCTGAACCTTCCTACATGACTGCATTTTCACATAAGATTTAAAATCTAATCCTCATATAGTTTGCTGCTGACATTTTTCAATTTAGATTGCCAAATCATTACTCATTTATATTACATACAAATATACAAAGTGCAGAAGTATCATCTGCTGCTGACATGAAGCTTTAGATTGCCAAAAGATCAACCATTTATCAGATACAAATATGCAAAGGGCAAGACGAGCCCTTTCCTCCATTTTCCCTGTACCTACTAAATACAGTTCCGCTACGGTCATTACAACCTCCTATGATTCCTAATGGAGTTTGTTGTTATCAAAGAAAGCACCACGTCACACGCATAAGACACCGCAGCTAGCACGGCCGACGCCGCTAGCAAGATAGCCTTCCACTGCCTGGTCGCCACCAGGATGGACGCGGCCATGGCCGCCGCAGCGAGGACGGCAAAGGCGTTCTTGAGCGAGGTGTATTTGATGCTGGCCATGCACCCCTTGCAGTGCACGACGTGGCGGAAGTAACGTAAATTAACAGGCTGATAGAAGATGGGTGTTTATAGCTCCACAGCTAATTAGCTTTCCATTCATATGCAACTTTGAAGGATTTATTTTCACCAATGCAGCAAGAGTTTCCAAAGCTGTTACAACTATCTCAGGGTCTGACGATGCCAGGAGAAGCTTAAAATGCTGAAAAAAAAAGTAACAAATTAGCATGAGATGACTAAAAAAACATGGGTGGTTATAATTAGCATCTTCTGAAGTCATGAGGAGGTAGTTGCACAAACTTTTAGCTCACCTCAAGACAAGCAAAAGAACTTTAATTCCAGCAATTCTCCAAAACAATCAGTATAACTGAATTTTTCAAGGCATCCTTGCATTATAATAGGTCCTAAAACGCGACTGGCCTGCCAGGTGGGCATCTTTCATCCCTGATCTTGTTGCAGCTGCAAAGAGTAGTGAAACAATATGTGAAAATTGTATGGCTATATTAAAGGCAAGTCAAGATTCTCTACTTTTATCATTTTTCATATTTTCTCGAATGTTTAATTTACATGTTGACTGTTCAATTCAACAACCTACAGCTTCTAAGCAAAGAAATTTTTGACTTCTCAAGAGGTGAAATGACACAATAAAAGATTAAAGAACTGAAGTCTTCACTTCAACCTAAACACTTGACTTCATAATTAGCAGCTCATGTGGATGCAAATTATCCATGCACCGCATGTTGGGATACGAGGTAGGCTACACTAGCGCAATTCAAAAATTCTACCGCGTATAACCAGGAAGAACTGCCGTATAAGGATCATGGGATTACCACTCGACGCACTACTGGTGCGGAAGATGTAGATATGCGTCGATGCAGTGAAGACGATCACGTAGTCGTACGTAGTCGATCAACGTAGTCGTACGTAGTCGATCATGTCCAGCAGCTCCTCAGCAACTCGTCCACGTGCAGCAAGATCGCCTCCGGTGCCGCAGCTCGTCGTCGGCTCGTCGTGGCTCGTCGGCGGCTCATCCAAGTGCTGCAGGTGCAACACCTCCAAGGTATCCACACGTGCAGGGAGGAAGCGTCGCAAGCCGGACTGCTAGATCGGCGAGTTGCAACAGGCGAGGGCGTGGGAGGCGCGGCAGGTGTGTTTCGCAAAAAAGGTGTAAACCCTAGGGCACCCTCACCCCTCTATTTATAGAGGTTCCTGACGGGCCTCTGGATCCGAGGCCCATTAGTACTTCTAAACCTAATCCAACTCGGATCAGATCCGAATTGGGCTTCCAGCCCCTTAAGTGTGTGACCCTATGGGTTCGGATACGTATAGACATGGCCCGAGTACTCCTACTCGGCCCAATAGTCGGTAGCGGCCTCTAGCAAGACGTGCCAACTCCTATACGCACACGAAGATCATATCAGATGAACCATCACAACATAATATACATGCTATTCCCTTTGCCTCACGATATTTGGTCTAGCTTCAAGCCGACCGCTCTTTCTCGATCCTGTGATTCGGAATCCCTTTGTAGGTTAACTCTTAACCGTACGTAGCATGGCCATGCATTTTCAGATCCGATCACTCGAGGGGCCCAGAGATATCACTCTCAATCAGAGAGGGGCAATCCCATCTTGATTGACCATGTCTCATAGCATACTTCTTGACAAACCCGAAAGCTACCTTTATAACTACCCTGTTACGGCGTAGCGTTTGATAGCCCCTAAGTAGGTCGATCCACATCTAGAATACATGCGACAATCTCAGGTCTAAGGACAAAGCGTATATGTTGTTTAAAGAGAGAACTACTTCTCGTGTTGGGTCAGTCCTAGCACATGTCTCCACATGTGTCCACATTATTAGTTCAACATCTCCATGTCCATGACTTGTGAAACATAGTCATCAACTAATACATGTGCTAGTCTAATATTCATGTGTGTCCTCACATGAACTCCGACTAGGGACAACTTTAGAATAACCATACAAGTAAAGAGTTTCACATACAATTCACATAATTGCAAATCAATTCAAGTAGCATTCAATGGATATTCAATGAACACAACATACAAATCATGGATACAAATGGAATATCATCATCTCTATGATTGCCTCTAGGGCATACCTCCAACAGTCTCCCACTTGCACTAGAGTCAATCTAGAAGGTACCTAATACCCATAGCTCTTACATGCGCATCATGCTTAGCCTGCGGGAGTGGTTTTGTCAACGGATCAGAAATGTTCAGATCCGTGTATATTTTGCATATCTTGATCTCACCCCGGTTAACGAAGTCTCGAATGAGATGAAATCGCCGCATTACGTGTTTGTTCTTCTGGTGGTTCCTTGGCTCCTTTGCTTGCGCAATTGCCCCATTGTTATCACAGTAGAGATTCAATGGGCTGGACTCATTCGGGAACACACCAAGCTCAATGAGGAAATTCCTTATCCAAACACCTTCCTTCGCGGCTTCCGAAGCCGCGATGTACTCGGCTTCTATCGTAGAATCGGCCACCGTCTCCTGCTTGGAACTCTTCCAACTAACAACACCACCATTTAGCGTGAAAACAAATCCTGATTGTGACTTTGAATCATCTCTGTCGGTTTGGAAACTAGCATCGGCGTAACCTGTTACAACGAGCTCCTCCTCACCTCCATAGACGAGGAACATATCTTTAGTCCTTCTCAAGTACTTAAGAATGTTTTTCACCGCTGTCCAGTGACTCTCACCTGGATCAGATTGGTGTCTACTTGTCATACTTAGCGCATATGAAACATCTGGGTGAGTACTTATCATTGCATACATGATAGATCCAATAGCCGAGGCATATGGCACTCTACTCATGCGATCCCGCTCATCAGCAGTCGAAGGACACTGAGTCTTGCTGAGATGTATGCCATGTGACATAGGCAAGAACCCTTTCTTTGCCTCTTCCATGCTGAACCGCTTCAACACTTTGTCAATGTAAGTATCTTGGCTTAAACCTATAAGCCTTCTCGATCTATCTCTATAGATCTTAATGCCCAGAATATATGCCGCTTCCCCTAAGTCCTTCATTGAAAAACTATTTTTCAGTGAAGTCTTTACGGACTCAAGCATAGGAATGTTATTTCCAATCAGTAATATGTCATCCACATATAAGATTAGAAATACTACAGAGCTCCCACTAACCTTCTTGTAAACACAAGACTCTTCTTCGTTCTTGGTGAAGTCAAACCCTTTGACCACTTCATCAAAACAAATGTTCCAACTCCTAGATGCTTGCTTCAATCCATAAATGGATCTCTGAAGCTTGCATACCTTTCCAGCATTTTTCGGATCGACAAAACCCTCGGGCTGTATCATATACACGTCCTCAGTTAGGTTTCCATTCAGGAAAGCTGCCTTGACATCCATCTGCCATATCTCATCATCGAAATATGCAGCTATAGCTAGAATAATCCGAATGGACTTAAGCATCACTACGGGCGAGAAGGTCTCGTCGTAGTCAACTCCTTGAACTTGTCGAAAACCTTTTGCGATAAGTCGTGCTTTATAGATGTGAACATTTCCATCCATGTCCTTTTTCTTCTTATAGATCCACTTGCATTCTATGGCTTTAACACCATCAGGCGGGTCAACCAAGTTCCAAACATGATTGTCTCCCATGGACTCTATTTCGGATTGCATGGCACTCTGCCATTTTTCGGAGTCTGGGTCCATCATTGCTTCTGCATATGTCGCAGGCTCATCATTGTCCAACAATAATATTTCCCGCATTTCGCGGAGCCTTGCCGACCTTCGTGGTTGTGGCGGTGCTTCTCTTGCCATGGGTATCTCAACTTGTTCTGCTACGTTAGCATCACTCATTGATTCTTGCCCGATCGGCTCATCTTGAACTTCTTCAAGATGCACTGTCTTTCCACTCTTTTCTCCTTTGAGAAACTCTTTCTCTAGGAAAACCCCGTTCCGAGCGACAAACACTTTGCCTTCTGATCGGTTGTAGAAATAATATCCCAAAGTTTCCTTTGGATATCCCACGAAAATGCACTTATCCGACTTGGGTGTGATCTTGTCCGACTGAAGTCGCTTGACAAACACTTCACATCCCCAAATCTTTAGAAAAGACAAACTAGGAACCTTTCCAGTCCATATCTCATATGGTGTCTTAACTACGAATTTAGATGGTACCCTATTAAGTGTGAAAGCTGCTGTTTCTAGAGCGTATCCCCAAAATGACAACGGTAGGTCCGACTGGCTCATCATTGATCGAACCATGTCTAACAAAGTTCGATTACGTCGCTCGGACACACCGTTTCTCTGAGGTGTTCCAGGCGGCGTAAGTTGTGGAACAATTCCGCAACTCTTTAGATGATTGCTAAACTCGTGGCTCAAATACTCGCCTCCACGATCAGATCGTAAGGCCTTAATTTTCTTGCCACGCTGATTTTCAACTTCATTCTGAAATTCCTTGAACTTTTCAAAGGTTTCAGACTTGTGCCTCATCAAGTAGACATAGCCATATCTACTAAAATCATCAGTGAAAGTTATGAAGTATTGGAATCCTCCTCTAGCCGTCATGCTCATTGGTCCGCATACATCACTATGTACGAGTTCCAACAAGTCTACTGCTCTCTCAGGAAATCCTGTGAAAGGCGTCTTGGTCATCTTGCCTAGCAAGCAAGCCTCACATGTCTCGTATGATTCAAAATCAAACGAAGTTAGAAGTCCATCAGAATGGAGCTTCTTCATGCGCTTTTCACTTATATGACCCAAACGACAATGCCACAAGTAGGTAGGACTCAAATCATTAGGCCGAGGTCTTTTAGCACTTACATTACAGATAGGTGAACCATCAAGATTTAAAACAAATAATCCATTCACAATGGGTGCAAAAGCCATAAACATATTATTCTTAGAGATCACACAACCATTGTTTTCACTCGCAAATGAATAACCATCCTTCATCAAGCATGAAGGAGATAAAATGTTTCGACTTAAACTAGGAACAAAATAATAATTATTCAACTCCATAATAAATCCTGACGGGAGGTGGAGTTGCATCGTCCCGACGGTCAAAGCAGCAACTCTTGCATTATTGCCCACGCGGAAATCAACTTCTCCTCTTTCCACGCTTCTACTTCTTATCATTCCCTGCATGGAATTGCAAATATGAGCAACCGATCCGGTATCAAATACCCAAGAATTAATAATTGTATCAGCGAGAAATATGTTGTCTATAACATTAACAACAAGCGTACCTGAGGTAGAAGTACTCTTACTTCCGCCATTCTTCAACGAAGCTAGGTACTGCTTGCAGTTTCTCTTCCAGTGACCAAGTTCATGACAGTAAAAGCACTCTTTGTCTGGAGCAGGTCCAGGTCCAGCTTTAACCTTGGGCGCTGGGTTTGGCTTGGACGTTCCAGCCTTGGCCTTCTTCTTCCAAGAATTGCCCTTCTTCTTAAAGCTAGGCTTGTTTTGTATAGCCATCACATGGCTGGTACTAGCGCTTTTCTTGATGTCTACCTCTGCTGTCTTTAGCATACCACACAGTTCATTCAAACCCTTCTCCGTCCCATGCATATGGTAGTTCGAGATGAAGTTCCCATAGCTAGGCGGAAGAGATGAAAGAATGAAGTCAGTGGCCAACTCTTTGCCCATTGGGAAGCCCAGCTTCTCCAATCGCTGAGTGTAACCAACCATCTTGATTACATGTGGTCCTACTGCTGCGCCTTCTGCTAACTTGCACTCCAGAAAAGCTTTGGACACATTGAACCTTTTGGTCCTAGCCTGTGTCTGGAACATGTCCTTGAGCGCCACGATCATATCGTGTGCCTCATGATTTGTTTCGAACTGCATCTGCAGCTCGGGTTCCATGCAAGCAAGCATAAGGCAACTTACCTCAAGATTAGCATCAAATGCCTTCTTGTAAGCAGCCTTAACGGCAGCAGATGCATCATCAGCAAGTACTGGTGGTAGTGGGGTGTCTAGAACATCTTCCTTTTTCTCAGCCCTGAGAACAATTCTCAGGTTACGGATCCAATCCGAGTAGTTTGTTCCATTCAACTTGTCCTTCTCAAGGACCGAACGCAAAGCAAACGATGCGGTGGTGTTGCTAGGTGCCATTTAATCTACAACAAAAGTAATGCAAAATACACTAAGACAAATGTATCCATGATAGAGCAAATTACATTAAAATATTTTAACAGAATCTACTCCCACTAAAATCAATATCCCTCTATTGAAACTTAGTGATTCAGGATCCACAACTAACAAGTCCACTAGTGAGCTTTAGCATCACCGCTAGCAAACGAGGTAGATCGGTAAGCAACTTTTGCTAATCATATCACATATGACTCCTGTTGTTGGGTGACATCTCTATGTCTCGGCGCCCAACCTTTATGCCCCAAGGTCCTTAACCGTTAAGATAACCTTGTTAAGCAAACCAACCCTTATGCGTGTAAGTGTCCGACACAAACCTGTCTAGTCAAGGAAAACTAGTGGCACCCTAATTTCATAGACCCACCACTAATTGTACAAGACATGAGACGGTGCAAGTTTTAGTTGGGAGGGCATACTAACTTAAACTTTGTGAGGGATCGTTCTACTTCTAACATCACAGCATGCAGAAAGTAAAACATCAACAGAATAGCATTCACACAGCTTGTGACACAGTATGGCCCGTTTTCATATGGTGATCTCCATCTCCATAGAACCTGTTCACCATGGTGAACTCCATCTCCATGTTCCATGTGCGCCATCCTCCTGGTGATGAGTCCTCCAAGAACTTGAGCATGCTATTACGCCTAATAGCTAGTAAAGAATCTAGTAATGAAGATTACATAGTTGCTTGGATCATCACAGATTGGTACGCAGACCATTAAATACAATAAAGTGACAATACATATGGCTCCTGCCGTGTTGCCGTACGCGCGACACGCAGGTCACGAATGAGTTACACACATGCATCACATACACAAGGGGGCCATACTGATCACAAGATACATACCTACATCCTGCAAAACAGAGTTAGGCGTCCTAACGTTCCAAACTTCGGAGGCCCAAAACTCCATCTTCCAAGCCAAATTTGGGAAATCTAATTTCGTCGAAAACGGCAATGCCGTTGAATTTCATGTGCAACTTTTTTTGTAGATCAATTTTCATATAAAATTCACCCCGATCCGAGATCGTACCGAAAACTTACGGCTGATTTACCGAAGCATATGCACTCGGCAAAATCCCGACCCCGGCAGTAGATCCCATCTACTATTGCACATCTCATGTGCTTGGCGTTTGAACCTGAATTTCGATTCGACCAATCACATTGATCTTCGCTCACTACAACTAGAATTACGTGTATCACTTAACTCCGATGGCGGAAACCGACCGGTAGGAGTATGTCGTTACACTACCATTGCAGCAAGGGCACGAAAACAGGACATAGATCAAACAGAAAACTCGCATATCTCCATATGCACACATCCCGAATCCAAAACTAAGCAGCTACGGCTCTGATACCACTGTTGGGATACGAGGTAGGCTACACTAGCGCAATTCAAAAATTCTACCGCGTATAACCAGGAAGAACTGCCGTATAAGGATCATGGGATTACCACTCGACGCACTACTGGTGCAGAAGATGTAGATATGTGTCGATGCAGTGAAGACGATCACGTAGTCGTACGTAGTCGATCAACGTAGTCGTACGTAGTCGATCATGTCCAGCAGCTCCTCAGCAACTCGTCCACGTGCAGCAAGATCGCCTCCGGTGCCGCGGCTCGTCGTCAGCTCGTCGTGGCTCGTCGGCGGCTCGTCCAAGTGCTGCAGGCGCAACACCTCCAAGGTATCCACACGTGCAGGGAGGAAGCGTCGCAAGCCGGACTGCTAGATCCGCGAGTTGCAACAGGCGAGGGCGTGGGAGGCACGGCAGGTGTGTTTCGCAAAAAAGGTGTAAACCCTAGGGCGCCCCCACCCCTCTATTTATAGAGGTTCCTGACGGGCCTCTGGATCCGAGGCCCATTAGTACTTCTAAACCTAATCCAACTCGGATCAGATACGAATTGGGCTTCCAGCCCCTTAAGTGTGTGACCCTATGGGTTCGGATACGTATAGACATGGCCCGAGTACTCCTACTCGGCCCAATAGTCGGTAGCGGCCTCTAGCAAGACGTGCCAACTCCTATACGCACACGAAGATCATATCAGACGAACCATCACAACATAATATACATGCTATTCCCTTTGCCTCACGATATTTGGTCTAGCTTCAAGCCGACCGCTCTTTCTCGATCCTGTGATTCGGAATCCCTTTGTAGGTTAACTCTTAACCGTACGTAGCATGGCCATGCATTTTCGGATCCGATCACTCGAGGGGCCCAGAGATATCACTCTCAATCAGAGAGGGGCAAATCCGATCTTGATTGACCATGTCTCCTAGCATGCTTCTTGACAAACCTGAAAGCTACCTTTATAACTACCCTGTTACGGCGTAGCGTTTGATAGCCCCTAAGTAGGTCGATCCACATCTAGAATACATGCGACAATCTCAGGTCTAAGGACAAAGCGTATATGTTGTTTAAAGAGAGAACTACTTCTCGTGTTGGGTCAGTCCTAGCACATGTCTCCACATGTGTCCACATTATTAGTTCAACATCTCCATGTCCATGACTTGTGAAACATAGTCATCAACTAATACATGTGCTAGTCTAATATTCATGTGTGTCCTCACATGAACTCCGACTAGGGACAACTTTAGAATAACCATACAAGTAAAGAGTTTCACATACAATTCACATAATTGCAAATCAATTCAAGTAGCCTTCAATGGATATTCAATGAACACAACATACAAATCATGGATACAAATGGAATATCATCATCTCTATGATTGCCTCTAGGGCATACCTCCAACAGTTTGGCCGTCTGGGGGATTGAGGGAGAGGGAGGGCCGGAGGGGTTGTGGCCTGTGGGCCACATGGCTACCGGCCCGCCATCGTGCTGCTGGTAAGTTTCGTGCCGAGCCGTGCCGCCCGTCGGGCCGAGGCGACGACCCACGCCTGGCACGAGCCATCGGGCCAGGTCAGCCCAAGCCAGAAGGGTTACGGGTTGGGCTGGGTTTGGGACGGGCTAAAAAACCATGCTTTGTACCGTGCTGTCGGGCTACGGGCTGCATGGACATCTATAGGTTGGAGTTTATGCGTGAAGACAAAGAAGAGCAAGAGAGAAGCAAGCAAGCAATACCTTGAGATTTTGTGGGCATGTTAAAAGAAAGGAAAGATTAAAAACTCAACTCCCTGCATGCATGCGCGAGATTTTGTGGACATGTTAAAAGAAAGGAATGATTAAAAAATCAACTCCTTGCATGCATGCGCGAGATTTTGTGGGCATATTAAAAGAAAGGAAAGATTAAAAAATCAGGTAGCTCCTTCCATGCATGCGCCAGATTTGTCAATATCCTTTTTTAAAAATTGTGTGGGCATGTTAAAAGAAAGGAAAGATTAAAAAATCAGCTAGCTCCTTGCATGCATGGGCCAGACTTGTCAATATCCTTTGGGGCGGCCGTGCAGTCACTCCATTTGCTAGGCCAAACAGAATTGTACTCCATCCTGGTTCCTTCCCTTCCTTTTTCTATCAGCCGCCATAACAAAGTCATTGCCACCATCGCACACGCACACGCCCGAAACAAACCTGTCGCTTGCCCCGTGCCGCCGTTGCCCGCCCTGCGCCTTCGCTGACCTCCTCGCTAGGTAATTGTTGACCATCGGTACGGACTGGTGCAATTCACCTGAAGCTTTCTCATCGCCTACTCCCTGACCTTGTTACTAGACCGACGCCGATCTGTTGTGAAGCTGAACGCTCGGTCGCGAACTGCACCGGAAGGTTGGAGGGTGTCGTGCGAGCGGCGGCGATGCAGCTCAAGTGTGAGTTCTCGTTACCCTCTGTTAATCATGTTCATGTAGATTAGATCATGATTAGGCCTAATTAGATATGATTATACCAAGAGGTTGTCGGATATGGCATGTGTTATATTAATTAATCTGTTAATCATGTTCGTTATGATTAGATCATAATTAGGCCTAATCAGACATGATTATACCCAAGAAGGTTCTTGGATATGGCATATGTTATGTTAACTAATCAAGAATAGTCTAGGTTAGGCCCTAATAGCTTCGGGTTAATCACCCTATCTTAATTAAGTTGAAATTACCCACTGTTTTTTAGGCAACGAAAATTATCCATTGTTAGTTTGCATAATTAGCCATTGTTAGTACCAATTCCTTGCAATTAGCAATTATGCTTCGATGGGATAAGAGGAAGAGAGAGGAGTGTCTAGGAGTAGGCAGTAGCAGCTAGCATCTTTTTAATTGGAGGTGCATTAGATTCAGTCGTATTGTAAGTCATAAAATATGTACATAAATGATATACATATAACAAGGGTACATAATGATAAATATTTTTTTTGTAACTATGGAACAGTACACCAAAGTGATAAGCTCCTATATCATTATTCCTTCATCTCTCCTAACGAATAAGACTCACTACAGTACAAATGTTCAACTTGCAGTTATCCAGCTATGGGTTCCTCCTACATGTCGCCTACTCCCTGACCTCGCTACTAAATCAACGCCGATCTGTTGCGAAGCTGAACGCTAGTCGCAAACTGCACTGGAAGGTTGGAGGGTGCCGTGCGAGCGGCGGCCTTGCAGCTCAAATGTGAGTTCTCGTTACCCTCTGTTAAACATGTTCATGTAGATTAGATCATGATTAAGCCTAATCAAACATGATTATACCCAAGAGGTTCTCCGATATGGCATGTGTTATGTTAAATAATCTGTTAATCATGTATGATTAGATCATAATTAGGCCTAATTAGATATGATGTAGTGGGGAATTAAGATTGAACGGTAACTTCACTTAGCAGGCCATGATGTAGCGGGAAATTTTATTTTTTCAAATAATCTTCTTGTAAAATACAAAGAGAAAGGCAGTTGTAGTTCTAATATAATTAGAACTTACTGTAATCATATTTCTTTCAGAAAAATAATTTATTGTCTGGAATGTCTCCTTGAAACTGTTGCTTTGCTTATAACTCCTTTTTTTTAGCAAACTCCTTTTTGCATTGTCAATCCGTATTAGCATTCAACAAGCGCAAGTCATTGTACGATCCTGGTTAACTTTAAACCACTACATTCAGCATCCTAAATCTCAGCATCCATCCATGTCGGACGGTTCCGAGGTAAGCTACCCACAAGCTTAACGCTCACTGAATCATATTGCAGAACCGGTACTAAGTTAATGAGTTTATATGTTACCTCCTTTTTCCATCAATAGTCATCCTTGGAGCAGCCATCCATGGAGCTGACGCCCACCGGTGACGATGATGTCTATAGTATGGATATATTGCTGGAACTAGAAGAAACTACTCCCAAGACAGATTACTTGGATGCCAATAAATACCAAGAGGGTTTGACACCTAACAAACTCAAAGATGTTGATATGTCACAGCAGGTGTTGATCACTAATGAAACCAACGAGTCAGAAGATGCTTTCAAGATTCCGGAAGGTAGTTTATGTTTCATTCATATATCAGGTTGCTCATTTGATATATTTTCACAACATTTATCATGTGCAGTGATCTTTATCCTCAAATTTTATGATTATTTCAGGTTACGAATGTACTGTCAATGATCATGCCTTCATTGAAGCTGCTAAAAAGATCTCAGCTGAACCAGGTAGGGAAGAGCTTGTGCTCATCGATGATGTCCTGGTGAATAGGAATCACATCGAGTGCTTATTTTGTCGAAATGCATACCTGTATGACGAGGTAATAACCCCGAGTACAAATTTATGGGAACAAAAATCTTTTTTTATATGGAGAAATTATTCATGGTTGATTTTTTGCAGGTCATAAATGCGTACATCCACCTATTGCGGACTCAAGATAATATGATAAATAGGCCAGGTGGTACGTGCTACCTAGAAAATACAAGTATGACCGTGTTAATGAAGGGGGATGGTGAAGAAAAACGGAACATGGAGGACATGGAGGATCACTATCCCTCCCGTGGGCATTCACAGGTTCCACGGTTGGCTGAAAGGGTATTATCGTACATGCAACACGATATGGTAAATACTATTTTCAACATTACGATATATACTTCATTTATCCAATATACATTCCTTGACTGACATTACATTTTTTAATACTTGATAGTTATTCTTACCAATAAATATAAAAGATACACACTGGTATCTTGCTGTACTGAATGCGCGAAGGCGTAAGATACATGTGTTAGATTCTTATGGAACACTGTTTGGACGCAGGGACCTCGAAAATACTGTGAGTTTTTGCCATCTCAGATATTTCTATTTTTTTTGCAAACTGCACATACTAATTAACCAGTACATGTACAAACAGTTGAAGGGATTGCGGATGCAGATGGAATACACATTGCAATGCACTGGCCTTAAAGATCACGCTTGGCCGGATGTCAATGTTAACACCTGGGATGTTGTGGAGGTCATGGTTGACAGAATACAGTTTGATGGTATGTATGATATTGCACACTAATTTAAAATACCAATTCTACAATCTCATATGTATATATCTTACATTTTTCTATATAATAATGATTTTGTAGTGTCTCATGTGGGTTATTCATGGTTGCTTTTATAAAGTATTGGACTGGGGATCATCTGTGCGCTACCGTGGATTAGGTACATTATGTATAACTTTAACACAAGTAATTAGTGAATATTTTTTACTAGCATATTTTTTGAATAAACTGTGTTACTACTAATGTACAGGAGAGTATGGTAAAATTTAGGACTAAAATGGCAGCTACATTACTATCAACTATATTTAATGAACGGTTAGGTAAACCATTACTACGCAATGAGGATGAAAACATCGGAAGCCCGAGTGACTTTGCAGAAATAATAGAACCTAACGAGTTTCAGCAGATCAAACAAAAGAGGAAATCCACAAACAGCCATGAAAATGCACTTAAACCAAAGAAAATCGATACAGAGATAGACTCAGATAAGCAAGATGTTCTTCTATACTACAAGGACTGGCCCTTGAAGAGAGATGAGTTAGCTGAGATATTTTGTGATTATATTTTGACAATCAAGGATCCTGCAGAATTGGAGTAAGCTCAGTACTTCATCACTTTCATTTACCACTAATATTATTGCAATTTATTATGATTTCTTATGCATTGTCCTTATATATTGATTTGCAGTATGGTTTGGGTAAGAAGTGATTTGCCCTATAGGAGTGTGTATAAACTCGGTGATCTCAAGGTGTTGTCGAAACGAGGTTCACCCATGCCTGAACCATTTTTCAACTTAGGTGTCCGATTTCTTGCATACCGAGAGGCTAAAGGGATGATAAGGTACAACAACAAGGTTGCAAAGCATCATGTGGATCTGCGATTCTGTGTAAGTTAGCTTGTTTATAATTACAATCATAACTGTGGAATATACTGCATTCATTGTCTATTTATATTTATTAGTTATACATAAAATTGATAGGTGATACTGATCATGGCTATATATCATTTTGCTTCAGAAAATGTTGGAGTTAACACGTCATGAAAAATATCGTAAACATCACAGTGGTAAAGAGTTGGGTGATGTGATTGGTGGATGGGAAATAGTAAAATATGACATACTAAGTTGTAGATATGTAAGTTCTTTTCATGCCATTATTTGTTCATTACATATCTTTTGTGGTCCTAATACTGACTGCTTTGCAGTTTCTCTTGCCATGGAAGCATGTCAATACCTACCTGCTTTATGTACTTGATATTAAGCGGAAGAAATTTATTGTGATTGACACTACACCCATTCCAAAATATGCCACGGATGTGCCATATAAATATTATGCGATACAGATTGTAGGATTTCGCCTAAAATTTATGAATGCATTTAGACAGCTTAAACCTGATTCATGGGAGGATGTTCATAAATGGGAATCGTACCACAGATTTTCAGATGGATGGCTTATACTACAGTACATGGCATGGTGGGATAGTCCTCGAAACGTGCACATCGAAAAAGTGAGTAAATATGCTTTGTCGTACGTTCCTTTGTAATTTTACAATATACGATAAATCCGAGCTTAACTTGAAGTAAGCACTTATCTTACTTACAGGATGCTATAACGATACGGCACAACTTCTTCATCGATCTTCTAGCGCACGAAGCGAATGCCTGGAGGACAAGACTACCAGGCATTGTAAAACATTTCCTTTGGCGCATCACAGGCAAAGAAATAAGATAGATGAGGGGCATTTGGATGACCTGTATTCGTACATGTTCTACATGATTATTGTCCTGCTGAATCGAATCTTGGATGATATACTTATTTCATATTTATACATGTTTTATATTTTTATTATCCCATTGAATTCAATGTTTTGCAATATAAAAATTTTGTTGCCCGTAGCAACGCACGGGCACAATCCTAGTTAGGCATAAAAATAGGTTTAACATCTCACTAGAGGCGAGAAATTATACATTGTGCGTCCCTGGAGGGCCAAGGGCAATTCGCTGATGGAGTTTGTAGAACGAGTGATTGTCCACAAATTTTCATGTGTTCCGTTTGCAAATGATCTTGCAACCGCTTTGTCCGCATTTTGAGCAACACTATAGTGTTTGGTTCGGCGTTCTGTTACGCAATTGGATTAGGGCAAGTATATTGGTGTTGTCTAATAGTCGATCTCATGTATTGACACGTAATCTTAAGATAACTTTACAACCAATCTGTACAATGGGTTATCATTTTAAATTGTTTCATAGTAATTATATTTCCTTAAATTGTGCATAGAGAAAAAGAAAATATTAGGACAAGTACATTGGTGTCGTCTAATAAAAAGTCTCATGCATTGACACGTAATCTTAAGACGACTCAATAGACAACCCATACAATAGATGGTCTTATAAGTTGTCCGGTAGATCTATATGATTCCTTAATTTGCGAATAAGAAAAAATAAATATTATAAGTTGCATGACAACAACTTGTACAATGGTTCTTGAGTTGTCTCGTAGTCCTAAAATTTAGCTCATGAGGCGGTTGTTTCGTAAAACAATGAATTTTTTCTCTCTCTCGCTCTCTCTCCTCCACGTCATCAAAATTTCTACGTGGATGAGACCGTTGACGTGTAGCAATGTACACCGTTGACGTGTAGCAATGTACTTGCTCTCATGAATTGCATGCAACCACAGTTCATACAATAGTGTAGTAGTCGTCTCATAGTTCTAAAATCTAACCTATGAGGCGGTTGTTTCGCGAAACGACGACCTCTTTCTCTCCTTACCCTCTCTCCACATCAGCAAAAATTCTACGTGGTACTGCATAAGATGATCTATAAGACTGTTGAGGTGTAGCAATATACTTACCCTTACGACCGCTAAGCATTCCCATTAAACCTGTTTGCTTCGATGTGTCCAGTAATTAGATACCTTTGTAATTGGAAACCAAGCTATTCATATTCAATTCCCGCCATTCATTCAACTCCTGTCATCTTCCGCTGTTATCTCTTCCCGTTACCGCTGCACCGCCGCTGCTCAACGACTCAAGCACCCTTCGAGTCTGGTCGTCATTCTCCTACACGCAAGCATCTCCGCTGCCTTCTTGTTTCCCACCATGAGGAGCTTTGCCCGTGGCCGGCGTGCTGGTTGCGAGAGCCTCAGAAGTCAACCCCCTAAGATCCGGCCCGTCCATCTCCACTGCACGAGAAGCTCCGCCGCCTTGGCTTTCCCCTGAGTAAGAAGCCATCTCTGCAAGAGCAACACCAATCGCTTCTTCTTCCCTCTCCTGGATCTCTGTTTTCTTCTAAAACGCCGGTCCTCCAACCTCGGCGGGAGATCAATGTGGTGGAGTTCTTCCCGAATCAGCAGGCAAGCACCTATCGCTTTTTGCGGTCAACGCCGGTGTAGAGTTGCATTGCAGACCCTTTCCAAGCTACTCCTATCATCCCAAATTGTAAGTCGTTTTAACTTTTCTAAATTCATAGATGTTTATATGCACATTCATTTGCTTTACCTGTGGTGGAACCAAACACTAAAACACATTCTCTGAAGGAACTTGGACTGGACACCAAGGCAGCAATGCTCTAGGCCTCTACATGGGGTGATTTAAACAGCTGCCCATGGCCCGAAAATGGATCGCTTACACAGGATTTGAGAATTAGTTTCCCCAGGCCCCAGGCCCCAGGCCCTAGACCTCTTTGATCAAGAGCTCTATAAGAGACATCCAAGAAAAAACGGCTGGGATGCTGTGACTTGTGAATTTGCATAGGAGATTGGCAACATTCTAAGGCAAAATTTAAAAGATTAGCAAATAAAGTAGTGAAGCAAAGAGATCGACCATGGCGCACAGGCGTATAACTATTTAATCCTGCTCCGGTAAGCTGTTAAATTGGTACCATATCATATAGATAAACTGTAGAATTCATGATTACACATATATATCACAGGGCATGTGAGCCAGCGGATGGAAAAATATGGTGATTTTTTTTTACACGTAAGCTCATATATTTCATTCTTCACGGGCAGGGGCAATACAATAGAGCTATGGACATATCAAATGTGGCGCCAGAAATGTTAACTACATATGGATTTTGATTGGCGACATCCAGCATTGTTCACCAGAAAGGATGCATTCTGATACCATTCAGAATGAAAGAGACTAGTGCAAATATGGCCTACAAAAGAATTATCTGTTACAGCCTACAAACCAATAAAAATAAAATAAGAAGACAAACAGCAACACAATTCTAGAAACAATCAAACAAATGTAGTGAATAGCATGTGTTACCCCTCGGGAGGATTTAGCATGAGTCATTACATTCCTTTTTTTCCAATAAAATTAAATAAGTATGTGCCACGACTCATTTAGCCTAATATACAATCCAGTATACTATTTTTGCTCCCTAGAATACTATTGATTGATTTTATCTTTTGCGTTGAACCCCCTCTGTTGATTTTTTTTAACTGTCACTTTGTTAGAAAAAATCAATATGCAGGTGCATGATAATATGGTATTGAAGTTGTCAGCAAAAAGGTAATTACTTTTATTTACCCAATACAGTCTTAAGATTACACTATTGTAACAATAACACAGTACATACTACTATTTTACAACATTGTGCTATGCACTATAGTAGCACATTTAATTTTATCTTGAAGGTTGCTGAGTAGTGTCTCAAGATTGTATATTTGTTACATGAGAGTAATCAAATTGATATTTTGGAACGATTATGATACCATGTACCATGACAAAGTTAATAGTAAAAAATACTCAAAGCACCCTGATCACAAGGGTCTACAGACGAAACCATTGTAATATTCTATACATCTCTTAGACCAGTATAACCCTCCAACTAGCATGATAGTTTGCCGTCAATTAACAAATGAATAAAACCTAGCACGATAGTCTGATTTCTAACTCTAAATTACAAAACTGGACACCGAGCGCCATCCAACTATTTGAAAGTAGACAAATTTGGGCCTTTAGCTAGTTTCAAAGGTGGTTTTCTATTTTCTAGAAAAATCTGGTTTAATAAAAACCATAACAAATTCATTTGGGCCTTTATACCACATTTTTTCCTAAAGTTATAAATTATCTCTTGGTGCTCTATTTAGATGTAATATATTTAGGCTACCCCTTGGGCCTAGGGTACTAGAGAGGGAGGAGGTGGCCGACGGCCATGGTGGAGGCATAGGGGGGGAGGGAGAAAGGGAGAGGGAGCCAAAGCCTGAGAGCTAGAGAGCTTTAGGGTTTTACCCTTAATTCATTACTTGATTCCAAACGGTTAAATCTTCCCTCATATTTATGGGAACGACCTTACTTGGCTCCCAAATCATCCTAATGAATTGACTTACAAGCAAACCTATCTCTAGACTCTTCCTATTCCATAACCTGGGAACAGTACCACAGCCCCCCTCTTTGGGACGACTCTGGGCCCTTGTGGCCCATCTGACCTAGCTAGGCCCTCTATACCCACAACATCTCCCCCCGTTTCGACTTGCAACGCATCCTCACGGTGTGTTCTCCATGTGTTGTCGCTGTCGAGGTTGCTGTCGTCAGAGCCACCTTTTATTTCCATAGCCATGCTAGGGCTCTCTGGTTGAAGCCGAGGTGGGACCCATGGCTGCTGCCCAAGGTAACCCCATGGTGATGTTGAGCTGGGCTGGTGCCTTGATGTCATCACCTCCATGTGGGTGAAGAGTTGCATGTAAGGAGCAGCATGGAGGTGTCAAAGCCGATGGTGATGCAACACATTGTCACGGGGACTTTGTTGAAGTCAAGGTAGACGTCAATGCCCTCGTGTTGATGGTGATGAAGCTAGCGCTGCGTTGGTCACCAAGGTGTCAAAGGTTAACTGAGTAGGATGATGAAAATGTCGCCAGTGTAGTGGATCATTTCAGTAGTGTCGTCGACGGAGTGAAGGTCATGGCCGATGTCGAGGGCAGCTTGTAGTTGATGAGGTATTGGTGTTGCCGCCTGCTCCTGATGCTAGTGTCCTGCCGATTTGCAATGGATGCTGGTGTCGACGTGCAGGGGCAACCGGCTGAAATGTGCGCCCATCTAGAACAAGGAGAGAGGATTGGGCGCCCATTGTTCCTCTCATCGATTGCGTAGGAAGAGGTCAGTCAATCATCCCAACTTGAATGGCACATGATGATATTGTAGATGGAGCCTTGCTTGTGTGCGTCTCATGTCGTTGTTGGGGTAGTTGCTGGACAAGTCGCCATTATTGATAAAGGCGTGGTTGTGTCCTAATGCCCGGCGCCTTCACTTGCCATTGTAGTTGATGGTGCCGGGGAATTATTCTATAGTAAACCGCTTTAGTTCTATTGAATTTGCAGTATGAGCGGCTACAAACTTGTGGATGTCCAAGAGTTGAAGAAGGTTGTTGTCCCGCAGGCATCCCTTATCGTTGTATGTAGACACTCCGCTTCTGTTGAGGTTGATGCGGTAGTGTCATGTCTCCTTGGAGAGGTGACCATCCTAAGAGCTGAGGGCATAGAGTCGAAGATGATGACCGACATATGAGAGCTGATGGTTGTCGCTGAAGAAGGGTAGGGGTAGACCAAGAATCGATCCAACCACTTGTGGTGGAGGTGGTTGAGTTGGTCGGCCAATTCTCATATCTCAGAGTGAGGTATAAGTGCCTGCTTCCAATCTGCTAGGGTGCTCGCCGAGGTGCTTGGAGGAGATCGGCAGTTTCGTAGATGAAGTGGTCATCCTAGGGCCCCTTGCCAAAGGTGTGATCTATGGCCTATTCACCAAAGGTGAGCAAGAGTCCGTTAGACTCGTAGAAGATGTGCAGATGGAGGGTGAAGCACTTGCAGATGGAAGAACAACCTCATGTTTGTCCTGAACATGCTAAGTTGTTCTTCTATTGATGCCCTCCATAGATGCCTCGGGGGAGGCATGGGTGCACTACCAGGCGGTCTATGCGCACCTGTAATATAGGGTCGCCTGCCTTATGTGTCGTGTTAGCTGAGGTTATTGGTCGCCATGACTTGGCGACTGCCTTCCTCATGGATGTACTCTTGATTACCGAGGTTGACAATGCAACTCGTTCGACAATCAACTCCTAGCTAGTTGGAATTGGCGTGCTGGTAGCATGCACTGTTGCGTCGCAACTGTTCCCATGGCAGGAGTCACGATCACAGTTGCTATCGTTGTAGTTGTCGCACCGCCAAGCTGATGGAGGACGAGGTCGATGTAGATTGACTGTCACTGGTGGTTGGACACGTGGATGATCCGGTGGAGGGCAACTCCTCTAGAGGCGCGACGCTTAGGTGTGTTGAAGGCGTAGCGTCGGCAGATGGCGCCTTGATGGAGGTGTCCCAGGTAGAAGAGGTTGCCAACGTAGATGTGGCAGTGGCGCAGCATGTCGTAGTGGTACTCACAGCCGATGTTGTAGTCGTCGTCGGGGAAGAAGGTGTTGACGACACTGTTGTTGTAGATGTAGCTGTGATGAACTGATGAAGCTGTTCAGCCCATAGGAGGGGCTGATGATCGGCATGTTGTTAATGACACTATTTTTGTTGATGCAGAGTGTTGGTGTCATGGTCATTGCCGATGGAGCGTTGATAGGCAGCTTTGCTAGATCAAACACCATTTCCAATGTGGTGATGCAGCAAGCTGCAGAGATGCGTTCAACGTTACAGCCGATGTTGGTGGAGTTGCTGCTAGCAATGGCGTTGATGTAGGTGTAGATGAAATCATGACGTAATGATTGGTGACGCAGTGGTACGAGTTGTCGGTGCATTAGATGATGTTGAAGTCCTCTGTGTGCAATGGATCTTGAGATGCATCTACAAATTTTTTAGGGCTGACATGGGTGTCGGATGCAGAGATTGTTGATGCAGCAGATTGATTCTCCGTGTCGTTGATGGTGTCTCCCTTCTCATCTGCAGCCACGCGGCTTCTGTTCTTGTGATGGACGGTGTTGTTGATGGTCTCTTCCTGTTGATTCTCCACGTCATGAACGTGCACAGTAGCTTCATTACTGTTCACAAGGTAAGCGGTCTCGTGAAGGCTGTTTTCTTAACGATCTAATGACGCAAGAAATCTTCTTGCCAAATCATCTACCCTTTCATGAATTCTCAAGGATTGAACTCGCTCACTTCATCTAGTTCCTCTATTTGATCTATTGCATCAACAGCAGTAGTGGCTATGGGGATCGGTAGCCTGGTCCCTGAATACCAAATGTAATGGATTTAGGCTACTTCATGGACCTAGGGTACTAGAGAGGGAGGAGGTGGCTGGCGGCCATGGTGGAGGTGCAGGGACAGAGGGAGAGGGAGCCGAAGCCTGAGGGCTAGAGCTTTAGGGTTTTACCCCTTAATTCGTTACTTAATTCCAAACGGTTACATCTCCGCTCATATTTATGGGAAGGACCCTACATGTCTCCCAAGTCATCTTAATGACTTGACTTACAAGCAAACCTATCTCTAGACTCTTCAAAATTCATAACCTAGATAGGCACGTGGCAGCTGCCACACTACAGTACCCGTGGGTAATGTTCACACGAGTACTGTTCACCCGTGAACAGTACCACCCCACCCCACCCCCTTCCCCTCTTTCGGCCGACTCTGAGCCCATCTAACCTGGCTAGGCCCTCTATACCGATAACATTAGGTTTTTTTTATATTACTTGTACCTGTTCCCAATGTTTTATTGCTTGTAGCCACGCTTGTGATAATGTTATTTATTAAAATTATCATTCCAAATGACTCTAAGAAGATTACCAATAATAGATTAGATTTTCAGGAAACAAATTGGTTGAAGTTTTAATCTTTTTATTTAAAATGAATTAGTTTATAATTTTTATAAATAAGATTTTTATCATTTCTAGAAAATTGAAAACCACCTTCGAAAATAGCTAGAGGACTAAATATGTCTGGCTTCAACAGTTGGATGGTGCTTGGTGTCCACTTTGCAGTTGAGGGTTGAAAATTGGACTATGTGCTAGTTGGAGGGCATAAATTGGACTTTTGCTGCAGAAGTTTGTCAAAATGGCAGTCTTTTGTACAGTGTTTAGTATAAGACATAATTCTAGTATAAAAGAAAACGCCATCCACTCAGCTCAGCTGGTCATTGTATCTTAACTTATCACTCTGAATCTATGTCTTCTTAGTAGTGCAGACTGAGTTATGTCAAGTACTTCAACTGCGCATATAACTGGAACAACAAATATTATAATGTAAACAAACCGACGATACTAGTTATGTTTATTGTCACTGCCATCATTATCATTCAAAACCATCAGTAATAGGAAAACACATTTCTTTTTGTCTCATATGACTCGCTGCAACTCTATTGTACTGTTATGATGGCAACTAACCAAAGAGTTCTAATTGTAGGACACAAAGGAACAAAACACAATACTATATTAGATCAATTTCAGCCGGACCATTTGTATCATGCATACAACGACCATAGAAAAGAGACAGTTTTCTAATTCTGATGCATAAAGAATAAGGTAGCAAATACATTTTTCATTGTTTAGTCTAGCAAATGGGATACTTACAGCAATGGTGCATGCAATTAATCCAGGCTTCTCTCTGTGGTCCAAGGCAACAAAGAATAGAAGGAAGGCACCAGCATACCAGGGTATGGCAGCCAAGAAGAACCCCAATAAGAAACTTCAACAGAAAACAGAAGTTAAGTTTGTATGGTAGGAAATTGTTTTTTTTTGTAGACACTTGCAAAATATGGGATAAATGTTCCGCACAAGCAGATTTAGTTCATGCTATGATGGATTTGCACAATACAAATAAGCAAGTAATGCTACAAAAGCATCACGCCATCTGACATTCCTAATCAGCAGTTTTCTATCGCAGAGCACAATTCACTTCACTACATAATCATAGTCCATATGCCTCTATACTAGAACAAATCCACTTTTTGTGTATTGTTTTCGGATATATATTTATCACTGTCAGACTGCAAGTTAGCATTTAACAAAAACATTCATAAGGAAATGCACTACTGCAATAACATGTAAACATTGTTGATATGCCAAATGATCGTGAAATGCCTGCTCATCTTAGACATCAGGAATTCAGGACAGAATTTTATAAACAAGTCTCCTTGCACCTAAATAAAGATCTTGCAATTGCTACTAAGAATGAACAAAAGTAATACGTGAGCCATATCCTCATAAGGCCATTTAGCTCAAACAGCACAGATCTAACTTGTTATTGTCAAATTATATTAGTTAAAAAACACAGCAACAGTATGTGTATGCAGTTTCAATGCTCTAGCTGATCTACATCTTCCCCGCCGTATTAGATTGATCCGTATCGCCTTGAGACAGAGAGGGCACTTACAGAAACCAGCCGATGCCGACTCCACAGAAGGGCAGTGGCGGCTCCCGGACGGGAACGCCCTCCACGAATACCTGCTGCTGGACGGCGCTGGGGAAGGCCACTACGCCCTGGCCACCGAACCCTGCGCGACAAGAAACAGAAGCATTCATCAGAACCAGAAGAGCGAGCGCCGAGGGATAGTAGTAGGGTGGCTGCAGGAAGGCACCGACCGACCGGGGAGGCGTGGTAGGCGGCGCCTAAGGTGAGCGGCGGCTGCAACGGCGGGGGAAAGGTGCCGTAGTGGTGGTGGTGGTATGGGAGCGAGCTGGGGGCGGAAGCTGAATGGGACGGGGGTGGGGACTGGGGCTTGTTGGTGGAGTGTTTGGCCTCTAGCATCGCCGCCATGGGGCGAACCGGACTGCCGGAGATGGACGGATCTCGAAGCGAGGGGAGGCACGCGCGGTTGTTGGACCTTGCCAGAGGACGGTCGACGGGGATCGCCGGGTTTCAAGACGAAAAAAAAAAGAAAAAGGTCTAAACTAGTCCCAGTGTTTCGAAATGTCAAGATAGATTTTGCTATATCCGGATCCTGTTTGGTTCCTCTTGCTAAACTTAAGTTGCTAAAAGTTGCTAAAGTTTAGCCAGAGCTGTTTATTTCCTTTGCTAAAAGGTATTCAATGAGAAGGATAAAGACTTGTTTGCCCCTGATGAATGCTACCCTTCTTTTCTCCCTCCTCCCATCTTTTTCTCCCTCCTCCCTAGTTCAACCGCCAGGGTCCTTGGCGCCAGTTTCCTGAAGATTGCGCCAGGGGAGTTGGCGCCATTTCTTCCTGGCGCCATGCGCCATTTCTACCTTGCGCTAAGGAACAAAATGGCTTGCCACGGTGCTGGCAGCTATTTATTTTTTATTGAAGCCAAAAATTATTATGTATCCTAAAAATTACATTGTTAAAAAAAATAAAGATACCTATGACCTATTGAACAATCTATCGGCTATCCAATCCCGAAATTGGTTCATGCTTTGATCTTCATCTCCATGTTGGGTAGTACCTTCATTTGCTTGAGATGATGCTCCTTCCGAAGGTGTAGCATAGTTTTCTTCATGATCCGCACTCTCAAAATCAACATCAGCAATAGCACTCTCTCTAATGTAATTATGAATTGCCATGCAAGTAATAATTATTTGACTTTGCTTTGCCATTGGATAAGCTGGTAAATCACGCAAAATACGCCATTTGTTCTTCAAAACTCCAAAAGACCTCTCGATGATATTTCTTAACGATGAATGTGCATAATTGAACTGCTCCTTTTTACCTCTTGGAAGTGGTCCGGCTCGAAATTCTGGTAGATGATATTTCGTACCCTTGTGTGGGGCAAGATACCCAGGTCGGTTTGTGTATCCAGAGTCCACAAGATAAAACTTTCCTGCACATCAATAGTACCCGTGTTATATATATGCAGAAACATTCATACTACGTGAAGAATTGTATCATGGAAGATATAAGTACCTTCGGGGGATGTGGAAATTTGTCACCATACTTGTTCGATGCATCTTTGAAGACTCTCATGTCATGAACCGATCCAGGCCATCCCGCAATGATAAAAGTAAATCTCATGTCGAAGTTACATATGGCTAACACATTCTGGCTAGTGTACCCATGTCGTCCCGTATGTTGGACAACCTTCTCTGCTGGTACAACAACAGGCACGTGTGTCCCATCTATAGTTCCAATGCAATTGTCAAAGTATGGAGAGAACCATGGTGATCTCAACTTCTGATGCACAGTACTAAATGTTGTGTCAACTGGTCTAATGATATCCCCTGCTAGCTTGGAAATATTGTGCAATACTTTATCGAACTTCCTACTACATGTCCAAGTTGACCTAACAAAACGATCTTCGGCTTGCCTCATGCTTTGAGGGGCACCACACATCCATAGGAATAAAGCTAAAGACTATTGATGTCATTCTCCATGTAGACTTTAATCCATAAGATTGGACAAGGAGATTATGAAGCCTATCAAATACATCCCTATTCATCATGAACATGTTGTAGCAAGATGATCTATTTCCTAAAGTTTTGATAACCCATTCATATCTTGATTCTGTAAGCACCCTATATTGTGATCTGTTCAAATATGTGTCATAATAGTACATACCGAGCAAAGCACCAACGGCAACAAGTTCTCTTCTTATCCTTTTCCTCTTAACCAGCCAGTCATCAACATAATCAAACAAGTCAACCTGTACACACATGGAAATGCCATGGATCAGCCATGAAATAGTTCTCAACAAGGCAGGAAATCATATCTCACATGACAATCAAATAGTCCACACAAGATATTAAATCAGTTCTCACACAACAACTAAATAGTCCACACATGACAGAAACATAGTTCACACAAGTTTCTTAAAAAGTTCTAACTGTCTAATGACAAAGCCAACACTTCATGACAGCTACTTGTTGTTGCCTACACTTCATGACCTGCCAAAGTACTTCCCACACTTAGTTTGCAACCATTTCAACCTTGCTTCTTTTGTCTTCAATGTGCTAAAAGCTATTATGTTTAGTCTATGGTAAACAACTCCATAGCAACAAAGTACTCCTCTGACTCTTCTGATGCTCCACACTCCTGTGCCATAACAAGGCTTTCTTTGAACTCCTCTTCTTCTTTATCCTGAGAATGCCTTCTAAATTCCAACTCCAGCTCCTTCTGCTTCAATTGTTGTTGCAGTTCCAGTTCCCTCTACTTCGACTGTAACTCCATATTAACCCTCATGGTATTATTATCTTTAGAGCTGCTAGCTTGCATAGTGTCTATGAGGCCCTTGAACATGCTAAAAAATGGACTTTTACTCTTCTTTGGAGGGCTTGATGCTGTATCAGTTGTACTGGTACTCCTTTTTCGGCTGCCATTACTCATAGGGCTCTCTTGAGGCTAGTCGTCCTCATCCACCGGTAAGTCATCTTCATCAGGGAACTCCTTATCCTCATCCACATCTCCAGCTATGGTAGATGTTGATCCATCAACAACCTTTTTGTGGAACATCTCATGCAGTAGCTCAGCATAGTGAGGTATGAATCTACTAAATTTATTGCATTCTGGGGATTGCAATCCAATGACAGAGGAATTCAGAAACTATGTACCTTGGAACAAAAAAAAGTAAACAACACAAACAAAAAAAACTATCTACCTTGTTGTTTTCTTTCCACCATTTCTTCAAAGCTGAAATTGCTCCATTACTTTTTCTAACTAAACCTGATTGTTTCATCGCCAAATTGTAAAATTCATATAATTTCCTACATTGTGTCCACCTATTTCTAAATTGCTTGATTTCATGCTTGAGGTTAGTCCTCTCCCTGAATTTTGCAGCTATTTCCTTGAAACCTCTAGAATTCACCACCCCACCTGTTGCATTGCCTAAACGGATTTGTTCCACAGATAATTCACAAAAAATGCCTGTGTTTTTTTCGCTCCAGTTTGCTTTATCATGTTTGTTCTAACACAAAATGCAAAACATAAATACTCTAACAAAACAAGAGATGCACACTACTCTAGGAGGACAGGACGCTTACATAAGGTTCGTCCCCAGTTTCGTCGCCCAATTCTTCAACATCCTCTATGTTCATGGATGATGAAAAGGTGGCAGGGGCTGGGCCTTGTCCCAACCTCCCCCGAACAGGTTGCCGGATAGGAGGACTAGCATCTGAAATGTAAGAGGAGCAACAATCAGAACCAGTAACGACAAATCACCAAGAACAAACACCAAGATGAACCAATTCAACACAAAAAAAGAGGTAAACCTGCAGGCGGCGAAAGTGAGCAGTAGCACTCCTTCCACGGCCATGGCGACCACCACGTGCGGTGACACCCCTTCCCCGATCGATGGACACACCACCATCGCTCTGACGGGGAGGTTGAAACGAGCCAGGATGACCACCATCGCCGCGTCCTCTTCCAGACTCCAGAATATCGGAGTACTCATCGAGGCAGGGGAATGCCTCATCCTGGGAGTTGAGGTCAAGATCCTGCATGTTAACCCTCCCAACCGAGAGAGATGGAGCCGCCCAAGCGCTCGACGGGCCTTGAGACAGGAACTCCAACTCATCTGGATTGGATATGGTAGCAGGATTAGGGAAAGAAGGGGCCTCCGAGGATGAAGCACCCTGCGATAACCAATCACGGTATCCATCCATCTGCTCGGAGCGGTTGCGGTGGGGATGGGGCAAGGGGAGGTGGCGGCGGCGATGGGGATGGTGTAGGGGGGACGTTGGCGGCTGCGGTGGGGATGGGGCTGGGGATATTTACACCGGCAATGGAGATGGAGTAGGGAGAGGCGTCGACAGGAAGGAGGATGGAGCAGAGGCTATTGGCGGCGGCGATAAGAATGGATCCGGGGGTTGCGGCGGTGAGGATGGCGGATCCGGGGTGTGGCAGCAGGACAAATCTAGGGTGGGGGTGGGGGAGGGGGAAGATGGGATGCGGAGATGGGGATGAATCTGGGACCTACAGCGGATGGGGTGCGAGCACCAGCGGCGGGGGTGGACTGCAGGAGCCGGCGGACGGTGGATGTGTCAAGCGGCGGCGGTGGATGCGTGGTGGCGGCGGCGGTGGATGCGAGGAGCAGAGGAGTGCGAGTGCGAGTGCGGGAGGGGTAGGGAGGAATGGAGGATGCGGGTGGGGTGCGAGTACGGCAGACGCGGGTGGGGTGCGAGTGCGGGAGTGCGGGTGCGCACCAGACAACAATAAATGAGGGGTATAGGGTGTCTAGCACCACCTTTTAGCAAGTTTAGCAACCAAAATCTTGCTAAAGTGCTAAACTTTAGCAACTAAACTTTAGCAAGTTTTAGCAAGGGTGTTTGGCAGTTTAGCAGCTAAGAGTTGCTAAACTTTAGCAACTAAAGTTTAGCAAGGTGGAACCAAACACCACCCTAGACGCATGAGATTTTGCTATATATCTAGACACATAGCAAAGCCTAAATATCTAGAAAAGCTAAAATAGTCTACATTTTGAAAGGTAGGGAATACCAAGTAAGCTATGTCCAAATAACCCTAAACAATAAAATGATTTATTTAATATCCTAGTTTTGTGAAACCAGATCAAAACACTGTTGATACAAACTCTCCCAATCCCATTTTGACATATCTAGATTCATAAATTTTACTATGTATATAGATATATTGTACATCCATGTCCACAACAAAAAGTATGGATCTGGAAATGTTAAAATGACCTACAATTTTGGATAAAGAGAGCAATTGAAACCGATTTTGATGATTTGGCGATATTAGAAATCTAGTTTGCTCACTAGGATTGACATGTGAGCGCCCAACCTGATAGGTATGAAACTGGTTTTGATAATTTGGCAGTATTAGAAATATGGTTTGCTGAGTAGTATTAACACATAACATGTATGTCTACATTTATATTGCCCCCTCCGATCGTCATGCCCGTTGCTAGCTTTATGTGTAGGGATACGAGGTAGGCTACACTAGCGCAATTCAAAAAAAATTCTACCGCGTATAACCAGGAAAAACTGCCGTATAAGGATCACGGGATTACCACTCGACGCACTACTGGTGCGGAAGATGTAGATATGCGTCGATGCAGTGAAGACGATCACGTAGTCGTAAGTAGTCGATCAACGTAGTCGTACGTAGTCGATCACGTCCAGCAGCTCCTCAGCAGCTCGTCCACGTGCAGCAAGATCGCCTCCGTTGCCGCGGCTCGTCGTGGCTCGTCGGTGGCTCGTCGGTGGCTCGTCCAAGTGCTGCAGGCGCAACACCTCCAAGGTATCCACACGTGCAGGGAGGAAGCGTCGCAAGCCGGACTGCTAGATCCGTGAGTTGCAACAGGCGAGGGCGTAGGAGGCGCGGCAGGTGTGTTTCGCCAAAAGGTGTAAACCCTAGGGCGCCCCCACCCCTCTATTTATAGAGGTTCCTGATGGGCCTCTGGATCCGAGGCCCATTAGTACTTCTAAACCTAATCCAACTCGGATCTGATCCGAATTGGGCTTCCAGCCCCTTAAGTGTGTGACCCTATGGGTTCGGATACGTATAGACATGGCCTGAGTACTCCTACTCGGCCCAATAGTCGGTAGCGGCCTCTAGCAAGACGTCCCAACTCCTATACGCACACGAAGATCATATCAGACGAACCATCACAACATAATATACATGCTATTCCCTTTGCCTCACGATATTTGGTCTAGCTTCAAGCCGACCGCTCTTTCTCGATCCTGTGATTCGGAATCCCTTTGTAGGTTAACTCTTAACCGTACGTAGCATGGCCATGCATTTTCGGATCCGATCACTCGAGGGGCCCAGAGATATCACTCTCAATCAGAGAGGGGCAAATCCCATCTTGATTGACCATGTCTCATAGCATGCTTCTTGACAAACCCGAAAGCTACCTTTATAACTACCCTGTTACGGCGTAGCGTTTGATAGCCCCTAAGTAGGTCGATCCACATCTAGAACACATGCGACAATCTCAGGTCTAAGGACAAAGCGTATATGTTGTTTAAAGAGAGAACTACTTCTCGTGTTGGGTCAGTCCTAGCACATGTCTCCACATATGTCCACATTATTAGTTCAACATCTCCATGTCCATGACTTGTGAAACATAGTCATCAACTAATACATGTGCTAGTCTAATATTCATGTGTGTCCTCACATGAACTCCGACTAGGGACAACTTTAGAATAACCATACAAGTAAAGAGTTTCACATACAATTCACATAATTGCAAATCAATTCAAGTAGCCTTCAATGGATATTCAATGAACACAACATACAAATCATGGATACAAATGGAATATCATCATCTCTATGATTGCCTCTAGGGCATACCTCCAACATTATGTGCACCGGCGGCTCTGTGAGTGTCTGGTTACTGTGCCAGCAACCAGATCAATCAAATGAACAATCAACTGGATCAGACAGAGATAGCCAGGTCCAGGTATAGGTCACAGAGACCGCTACTAGAAATAGTAGCTTCCATGATGCTTTGCGCGTGACGTTTTAAAACTTCATCATTGAGCATGCCACATTTATAACGAAAATCTCAGGTTCATCATAGATCATCGGCGGGAACCTCGACTGCTATGGAATTATGATGAAAAAACGCGCAGCATAGAACATCTCATATCGTCACAAAACGGTGCGGCTGGAGGGCCACATGTAGCGTTGGAACCCATAGGTCCACTTGAGATGCCAGAGGATCCAGCGTATCTACGTGGCTGCCACGTGTAGCGACGAAGACCCACCGGTCCACGTGCCAGGGCCGTGGGTCAAATATGTGAAAGGATCTAGGATATCCTACCAAATCTCACCAAGAATGTCAAAGGGGAGTAAAGAGGAGGACTTGAATACTTTACTGAAGCTCAACACGAAGTTAGGTCCAAAGAGTGACTGTGGGAGGGGGTATTTATACCCCTTCACCCCAAAAGTAGTCATTGGGATGTTATGTTCCGGAATCTCCGAAACTTTCTCTGGAGATTCCGGAACTTCCGGACATTCTGGAAAAACTTCTAAAAAAAACTCCGGAACTCTCAGGTCAGCACCTATTTAAGAATTCTCCAAGTGAAGTGCAGGTTCAATGTATCTCTCATAGTTTGGTTACGTCACCTTGAGCACCTTTTTTTCAACGTAAAGACCAAACATTACACATCCTTCTTAATAGTACGGCATTCCTATACTCAAATTCAAACTAAAAATAAATTTAGCCTTCAAGGTGTGTCTCATATTTATTCATTTCCTCATCCATAAGTGCTACAGGTCCACCAATCATTTTGAACTTGTTAATGTACTTGAAAGTTCATTAGACACTTAAAATTGTGTCATTAATTCACCAAAACCCACTTAGGGGGCCAAGATACTCTTCAATCCCCCCGTTTTGGTGATTGATGACAACATGCTTAAGACTTACAAATAAGAAAATAATGTATCTCAAAATTAAAAACAAAGCAAGAGCATGTGCAACTCTCCCTTAATATTTGCCATAAAAATTGAATTCCAAGACGACTTTCATAGATCCATTGGTACAATATAAGTAAAAACATGTGAGAAGCCCACATCCTTGCATAAGTGGGGTGCTTAAAGTGTGAAAAATAGTATATACGTGATGCTTATAACAGATCATGCATTTCAAGAAAAGAAGATAAAGAAAATGACAGAATTTCTGTAGATTTTTTTGGAGTTTCTACAAGTTTTAGAATTTCCAGAACAATCTTCAAAAATCTCCGAACATTCTGTCATCCCAAAATAACAAGCACCACATAAATTTGACAAATAAAAGCAGTTCTAAGTATAGCACACCCATGTTCTTATGCTCACATAGTCTTACACACCATAGGAATTGAAAGACTTAGTTCGATACAAGACGAGATACATAAATCCATAATCATTTCACTCCCACTTTGGCATCAAGCGCCAAAAAGGAAATGAAAGACAGTAGCTGCTACTCCTCATCCTCATCGGTGGCCTCATCGTCTCCTCTTCATCTTCTTCTTTGTCCTCCTCAACATTGTGACAGCCCTAGTATTTAAGCAGCTAAATTAGGGAATCATCAAAGTGATTAAGAAACTAAATCAAAGAATCAACAAAGGAATTAAGGAATAAGTGAGAGCTAACCCTAAGTTGCTGAGAGTTAAGTACCCAAAAACATCTTAGATTTTTGGCTAGATGTTAAAAACTTCTCCTGTTGACAATAACTTTTGAGGCCGATAAAAACCAACTTCACATAAGAACTTAATTTTTGGCCAATATAAAAGTGGTAGAACTTTTCAAGTTGAACACCTTCCACTCACAACACTTCTCTGATTTTGAGCAGAGGATGTTCCAAAATCGAGTAGACGATTAGCCAAATTTCAAATCCGATTCCAAAATAGCTTTGACCGACGTTCCACCAAAGATCCTACCATCCTATCCCCAACTTCATCGAGCTTATTCTTGTTGATCTTTATAAAAGTCATAGCACATACCTTGTTCCCGAACCTTCACTTCTGGAAATTAAACCACGTAGTTCGAACTTGGTGTGAGAATACGCGTTAAACTCGACACCTTCGCCACGACACGCATCACGAGCATCATCATGAATATTTAAGCCCCATGAACATCTTTTTGTGTATAGTTGGCCGTCATGAGCATCATTTGTGCATAAATGACTGTTTTGACCATGCATTGTTAAGTGCCTAGAATTTTATTATTTATTGGTGAAAAATCAAATTTGTGAAGGAACGACAATTTCTTCCATAGCACTATGCCCCCAAATATTTTATTTAAAAATTAGACACTATTTAGTGATTTAAAATATTTTTACCAAATTTTTCCGAGATGTTTGCTTGGGTTAAAAATTCATTTAATGTTCAATTTTAGCTGTATTGTTTTGTCAATTGTGTGCAAACCGTAATAGATTTTGAGTTGATTCTTGTTTCATTGAAGTGAATTTATCTTTCCAACGAGTATTTTTGGAGAATTTTTGGACACCGATAGCTAGGTCGTTTAAGGGGTCAAATTTTGCACGTTTTATTTCTTCGCGGGCCCATGCGTCAGCATGTCTCCTTTCTCACGTCACCAGATGAACGCCGTTGGCCTGCAGGGGCCGAGCTTCACCTGGCCGGCGCCCATGGGAACTCCCCTCCCCTCCAATCCTTGCGCACGAAGGTGAGTCACCACGCCATCCTTATCCTCACCATCCTCCTCCTATATAAAGCCCCCAACTCTCCCCTCCTCCCATCCACCATTACAGACCACAAACTCCATTGTTTCCCATTCTTTGCTAGCCAAATTCATCACCGTGGTCAGCTCTCAGCTCGATTCCTCACAGCCATGGCGCCTACTCGACGCCCCGCATCCGTTTTGCCCCTTCCCGGGCTCCCTCCCTCGCGAGGCCATCCCCTCCACGGGCGCCCCCTCGGGACCATTCCTGGTGGCCGTGAACCTCCCTACGCTGCTCTCCTCCAGGCGCCTCCTCCCCTACTAGTGAGCTCCCTGGCCCAAGGTGCCGCCCCTCTTCCTCTTCCAAGCCGCCCTCTCTCTTCCCCCACCGCCGACCCAAGTTCATGGCCGGCCGTGCCTGTTCCCGTGCGTGCTATTTCTGTTTGGGACGTGAGGACTTGTGTGGAGAAGATGAGAGAAGTGCAGGGGGTTATGGGTGAAATCTAGGGACTTTTGCACGATTAACCCGTAGATCCAGGGGCTAAATTGCAAGTTTGCCCTCGGTTTTCTTTATTTCCTGGATCTAAAAAGGCTACAACTTTGGAAATTCATAGTAAATTGTAGAAAAATCGTAAAATAGAAAATGAGGATGTTTTGGAATCCTTGTGAGAATAACTATGCAGCAGTTATATAATATGATATGTGTTAGTAGAAAGTTTCTGATTTTTTTATTTATCCTTACAAAGTGCTTTTGGAAATCCTTTTAAGTTGGTTGGATGCATATTTTGAGTTATAGAAGTCCAAAGATTATGATTCCAGTTCTGTTAGTCTTGTGATGACACTCTCTAGCTAAGAAAAATATTAAACATGCTAGTGGTGTGCTATTTTTTTTCATGTTTTGATTTAATAGGCAATTTTAGCTTGTTTTTCTTGTCATTTTCATATCTAAAGTTGTGGTGCTCCAATTGCCGTGAAATTTTTATGGTATACTATAAATGATGCTCTTGTGCTGTGGTAAAACATTCATATTTATTGGTGCATGTATGACTGAGTTATTGATTTAACTTGTTTAATGCTTGTTATGTGATTTATAAATATTAGGAGTGTCTAAAAATAGAAATTATGGTTCCACTACCTTTTTATGAGGTTGTTCTACCATAAAAATATATTATATGGCTATGTGTTTATAGAAAATGATGATCTTTATAATTATCTTGCTTTTACATGTTTTTTTGCATTAGCAATTTGTCTTTTTTGTAGCAATTAAATTATACCACCTGAGCATGTGAAATTTGTACAGTAGCCATATTTTGATAGCATCTACCACTCATAAAAATCTCAGTTGTTCTCATATGGCACTAAAAATAATATATATATATATATATATATACATATCATTCTATGGAAGTTAATGGAAGTTAATAACAAATAGGCTAGATGCTACTTTAATTACACCAACCTTGTAAAAATTAGTTGATATATATGGATATTGTTTGAGCCCTTGAATGATATGTATGAAATCTCTGTTGAGACAAACACGTGAAAACCAACATTATGCTACCTTCTGAAATTTGGCTGCATGTGTACTTTTGTGGTGCCAGATTTTCATGATGCAAGTGATATTTTCTATAAATATGGTGAATACAAAGTTGTAGGTAACTTCGTAATATATCTTGTATTAAATTTTCATGACCATATGCCTGATGGTTTATGAGCTATAGATTTTACAAGTTCATTGTCAGGTTTTGCGTGCTCTATGTATAGGTTTGAATGATTATGTTGTTTGACTTAGCCAAGATTTGAATCATGTCTTGGATATAATAGAAGAAGTGTAGTGAATTTCAGGATCTTTTATAATTGTTAAAGATCACCCCTTTTGGTGGTCTAAATCTCCAGTTATAAGCTTGTGAAGTGGAATGACAGAATCTGTCCTAATCTGGATAGAGATGTCTTCTTTGTGATGTTTGACCTAGTTAACTTTGGAATTAGCTTGTGGTGTTTATAACAAAGTTGTGCAAGATTTCCTAATATTTCTAAAAAGTCTAGAACTACCTTGTTGTGAAAGCTAGAACTCAACTTATTGCTGTCTAAAGTTGCATATCAGATTGAACAGATATTTTGGACAGAATTGCTGCTTTGTGTGTTTAAGGCTAAATAACTATTGAATCACCTAAAGATTATAAGAATAAAGTTTTAGATAACTTAATAAGATTTCTATAAAGTTAAGGATCATACTTGTTGGATGATTAGAACTTCAATTATATATTTCTGAAGTTCATGTTAGTTTTCTGTGCTTATCAATACAGACCTGAGATATTGGCATATTTGATCATGTTAACCTGTGAATTAGCTTTGTGAATGAATAACAAAGTTTTAGATAATTTCATTAACTTTACATAAAGTCTAGGGTCACCCTTGTCGGATGCTTATATCTCTAGTTATAGCTAAAACAAGTGACTACTGTGCTGCTATCCAGATTCTGTGTATGTGCTTAAGTTATTAGCTTTAACTTGACGTTGCCTTGTGTATTTGTTAGTTAGCTCATATCACTATTAGAGTTAATTTGATCTACCTGAGGATCTTATAAATGTGTTATATAATGTTGGTCAAGCACTTAACTAATAAATGGTCATGTATACATGTTGCTACAAAATAACCTTACTGCATAACTTACTATAACCTTAGTGATGTTGGTGCGTGACTTGCTTGTGTATGAGTGGTTTAAAAACAAATTTAATATACTTTGATCACCTTCAATTTGCTGGTTATGTGATGCACTTATATATGCCATGCTGATAAGCATCATCACCCTAGTTCGTGTATGATGCTAGGCTTAATTAGCTCTTGATTGTTAAATGCTTGCAATAGCTTGACTTGAGTTAACTAGTGTGCCATGCTTGTTATGCTTGATATCTCTATGGTAAACTTGAGTGATAGTTAATTCAATAACTTGCTCTCTAAGTGCTTATGTCTTGTGGTGTAACCTTGTGCTTGTCCTGAATGCTTTTGTGTGATGCATCTCATTTTACCATTCTTCGTATTCATGCTCTTGCATCTTGCATCTCATCTAGATACACTAGATAAACCACATGAAGGACGTGATGATGGAACCGAACCCGAAAACGGTGTATGGTGGACCTATCCCGAAGATGGAAGGACTAAGCAAGTGCCGAGATGGGAGATGCTTACCAAGCGAGTGTCATCTAACAAACACTAACCTAGTGTGGATTTCAGGCAAGCCCTGGAGCATAAACTCCTATCTTTAATTACTTGCAATATATTTGGTTTCTTTGATTGTGCATTTACGTTTCTAGGAATTGATTAAAATCGTAGATGCATGAACATAGTACCCTTTGATATGAACACTAGTATATTGAGTCGAGTAGTTGCAATGCTTAATATGACTCAGTAAAAGTCAAGTGATTTCCTATCACTCATGAGTTATAGAAGTTGAATGACCTTTCCTTTCATTGCAACTATAAGGATGATGGACGGGGCAGGGCTCTGTGAACTGTTTTTGGTGGTCGGTGGATTGCCCCATTGGTGTACACGAAATTGGCTAAGGTCGAGATATGATAGTATTCGTGCTCAAGTGTTTGAAAGTACTAATCTCATACTAGTATAGGATGGGGAAGCCTAATACTTGATTGAACCGGGACGTGAGCGGATCGCCCTACTGTCTCTGAAAACTTAGTTTTCCCCTAGTGCATCATGTGGTGACAAGTGCAGTCATAGTACAGTGTAGTCCGGATCTATGGAGCCTTGTACCAAGGGAAGTAGGCCCGACACGGGTCTTGGAATTGACAGGGACGACTGACAAATGAAGCGACGTGGTGTGCGGATGTCATGGGATTAGGTCACCATGCATGGTTAATAAATTCGAATTGATTTATCTGCCTCTCATAGTTTGGGACTACTTGATCGCTATGCTGCACTGAGTAACAAGTGGAATAGTATGATGATAATATTGATGTCTGTACTTAATTTGTATTGATAACTTTGCTTGATTAGATCAGGTTGCTTATCTAGAATGGTTAATCAACTAGAACCTGATGCTAAAACTTGAAAATAAGGACCTACTTTAGATGCTTTTGGCAAAACAAACCCCTCAGCTAAAAGGCCTTGCATGTGTAGGAGTCGGTGGAGTAGGTACCACCTGACGGGTAAGCCTTGTTGAGTATTAGTATACTCAGCCTTGCCTGTGGCTTCTTTTCAGGTGTGGTTGTTGGTGTTGTCATGTTTGGGACCCATCCTCGATCGGCGAGGATCATCGAGTTTGATGTCATGGTTGGCTTTGCCATGATATATTGTATCGACATTTAGCTTCTGCTTAAATTTTATCTTCCGCTGTTGAACACCTTGCAAACTTGGTTGACTTTTGAACTCTGATGTAATAAATTATTGCACTATGTTAATCTGGATAAATTGTTGTAATTTTGGGGAATCACACTCACCTTTGTGTGAACTTGCTTTGCCTTTGATCCTTGTTAAGTGGTTTATCTGATGAAATCTGACGGACGATCGAGTTGACTTGATTAAAGTTGTTGGGGGGAAATATTAACGACCTCCAAATGTGTAGGAATACGAGGTAGGCTACACTAGCGCAAATCAAAAAATTTCTACCGCGTAAACCAGGAAAACTGCCGTATAAGGATCACGGGATTACCACTCAACGCACTGGTGCGGAAGATGTAGATTCGCGTCGATGCAGCGAAGTCGATCAACGTAGTCGTACGTAGTCGATCACGTCGACGTCCAGCAGCTCCTCAGCAGCTCGTCCACGTGCAGCAAGATCGCACTCGCGTCGCGGCTCGTCGTCGGCTCGTCGTGGCTCATCGGCGGCTCGTCATGGCTCATCGGCGGCTCATCGAAGTGATGTAGGTGCAACACCTCCAAGGTATCCACACGTGCAGGGAGGAAGCATCGCAAGCCGGACTGCTAGATCCGTGAGTTACAACAGGCGAGGGCGTGGGAGGTGCGGCAGATGTGTTTCGCCAAAAGGGTGTCAACCCTAGGGCGCCCCCACCCCTCTAATTATAGAGGTTCCTAATGGGCCTCTGGGTCCGAGGCCCATTAGTACTTCTAAACCTAATCCAACTCGGATCACATCCAAATTGGGCTTCTAGCCCCTTAAGTGTCTGACTCTATGGGTTCGGATACATATAGACATGGCCCGAGTACTCCTACTCGGCCCAATAGTCGGTAGCGGCCTCTAGCAAGACGTGCCAACTCCTATATGCACACGAAGATCATATCAGACGAACCATCACAACATTATATACCCTTTGCCTCACGATATTTGGTCTAGCTTCAAGCCGACCGCTCTTTCTCGATCCTGTGATTCGGAATCCCTTTGTAGGTCAACTCTTAATCGTACGTAGCATGGCCATGCATTTTGGGATCCGATCACTCGAGGGGCCTAGAGATATCACTCTCAATCAGAGAGGGGCAAATCCCATCTTGATTGACCATGTCTCACAGCATGCTTCTTAACAAACCTGAAAGCTACCTTTATAACTACCCTGTTACGGCGTAGCGTTTGATAGCCCCTAAGTAGGTCGATCCACATCTTGAATACATGCGACAATCTCAGGTCTAAGTGTTGGAGGTATGCCCTAGAGGCAATCATAGAGATGATGATATTCCATTTGTATCCATGATTTGTATATTGTGTTCATTGAATATCCATTAAAGGCTACTTGAATTGATTTGCAATTATGTGAATTGTATGTGAAACTCTTTACTTGTATGGTTATTCTAAAGTTGTCCCTGGTCGGAGTTCATGTGAGGACACACATGAATATTAGACTAGCACATGTATTAGTTGATGACTATGTTTCACAAGTCATGGACATGGAGATGTTGAACTAATAATGTGGACACATGTGGAGACATGTGTTAGGACTGACCCAACACGAGAAGTAGTTCTCTCTTTAAAAAACATATATGCTTTGTCCTTAGACCTGAGATTGTCGCATGTATTCTAGATGTGGATTGACCTACTTAGGGGCTATCAAACGCTACGCCGTAACAGGGTAGTTATAAAGGTAGCTTTCGGGTTTGTCAAGAAGCATGCTATGAGACATGGTCAATCAAGATGGGATTTGCCCCTCTCTGATTGAGAGTGATATCTCTGGGCCCCTCGAGTGATCGGATCCGAAAATGCATGGCCATGCTACGTACGGTTAAGAGTTAACCTACAAAGGGATTCCGAATCACAGGATCGAGAAAGAGCGGTCGGCTTGAAGCTAGACCAAATATCGTGAGGCAAAGGGAATAGCATGTATATTATGTTGTGATGGTTCGTCTGATATGATCTTCGTATGCGTATAGGAGTTGGCACGTCTTGCTAGAGGCCGCTACCGACTATTGGGCCGAGTAGGAGTACTCGGGCCATGTCTATACGTATCCGAACCCATAGGGTCGCACACTTAAGGGGCTGGAAGCCCAATTCGGATTTGATCCGAGTTGGATTAGGTTTAGGAGTGCTAATGGGCCTCGGATCCAGAGGCCCATCAGGAACCTCTATAAATAGAGGGGTGGGGGCGCCCTAGGGTTTCACACCTTTTGGCTGAACACTCTTGCCGCGCCTCCCACGCCCTCGCCTGTTGCAACTCGCGGATCTAGCAATCCGGCTTGCGACGCTTCCTCCCTGCACGTGTGGATACCTTGGAGGTGTTGCGCCTGCAGCACTTGGACGAGCCGCCGACGAGCCGCCGACGAGCCACGACGAGCCGACGACGAGCCGCGGTACCGGAGGCGATCTTGCTGTGCACGTGGACGAGCTGCTGAGGAGCTGCTGCACGTGATCGACTACGTACGACTACGTGATCGTCTTCACTGCACCGACGCATATCTACATCTTCCGCACCAGTAGTGCGTCGAGTGGTAATCCCGTGATCCTTATACGGCAGTTCTTCCTGGTCATACGCGGTAGAAAATTTTGATTTGCGCTAGCGTAGCCTACCTCGTATCCCTACAGTGGTATCAAGAGCCGTAGCTGCTTAGTTTTGGATTCGGGATGTGTGCATATGGAGATATGCGAGTTCTCTGTTTGATCTATGTCCTGATTTCGTGCCCTTGCTGCAATGGTAGTGTAACGACATACTCCTACCGGTCGGTTTCCGCCATCGGAGTTAAGTGATACACGTAAATCCAGTTGCAGTGAGGGAAGATCAATATGATTGGTCAAATCGAGATCCAGGGTCATACGCCAGGCGCATTAGATGTGCAATAGTAGATAGGATCTACTGCCGGGGTCGGGATTTTGCCGCATGCGTATGCTTCGGTAAATCAGCCGTAACTTTTCGGTACGATCTCGGATCGGGGCGATTTCTATACGAAAATTGATCTACAGAAAAAGTTACACGTGAATTTCAACCGCTTCGCTGTTTTCGGTGAGATTAGATTTCCCAAATTCGGCTTGGAAGATGGAGTTTCGGGCCTCCGAACGTTAGGACGCCTAACTCTGTTTTGCAGGATGTATGTTTGTATCTTGTGATCAGTATGGCCCCCTTGTGTATGTGATGCATGTGTGTAACTCATTCGTGACCTACGTGTCATGCGTATGGCAACACGGCAGGAGCCATATGTGTTGTCACTTTATTGTAATTAATGGTCTGCGTACCAATCTGTGATGATCCAAGCAACTATGTAATCTTCATTACTAGATTCTTTACTAGCTATTAGGCGTAATAGCATGCTCTAGTTCTTGGAGGACTCATCACCAGGAGGATGGCGCACATGGAACATGGAGATGAAGATCACCATGGTGAACAGGTTCTATGGAGATGGAGATCACCATAAGAAAAACGGGCCATACTGTGTCACAACTGTGTGAATGCTATTCTGTTTATGTTTTACTTTCTGCATGCTGTGATGTTAGAAGTAGAACGATCCCTCACAAAGTTTAAGTTAGTATGCCCTCCCAACTAAAACTTGCACCGTCCCATGTCTTGTACAATTAGTGGTGGGTCTATGAAATTAGGGTGCCACTAGTTTTCCTTGACTAGACGGGTTTGTGTCGGACACTTACACGCATAAGGGTTGGTTTGCTTAACGAGGTCATCTTAACGGTTAAGGACCTTGGGGCATAAAGGTTGGACACCGAGACATGGAGATGTCACCCAACAACAGGAGTCATATGTGATATGATTAGCAAAAGTTGCTTACCGATCTACCTCGTTTGCTAGCGGTGATGCTAAAGCTCACTAGTGGACTTGTTAGTTGTGGATCCTGAATCACTAAGTTTCAATAGAGGGATATTGATTTTAGTGGGAGTAGATTCTGTTAAAATAGTTTAATGTAATTTGCTCTATCATGGATACGTTTGTCTTAGTGTATTTTGCATTACTTTTGTTGTAGATTAAATGGCACCTAGCAACACCACATCGTTTGCTTTGCGTTCGGTCCTTGAGAAGGACAAGTTGAATGGAACAAACTACTCGGATTGGATCCGCAACCTGAGAATTGTTCTCAGGGCTGAGAAAAAGGAAGATGTTCTAGACAACCCACTACCAGAAGAACCTGCTGAGGATGCACCCGCTGCTGCTAAGAATGCTTACAAGAAAGCATGTGATGCTAACCTCGAAGTAAGCTGCCTTATGCTTGCTTGCATGGAACCCGAGCTGCAGATGCAGTTCGAAACAAACCATGAGGCGCACGATATGATCGTGGCGCTTAGAGACATGTTCCAAACACAGGCCAGGACTGAAAGGTTCAATGTGTCTAAGGCCTTTGTTGAGAGCAAGCTAGCAGAAGGCGCAACAGTAGGACCACACGTAATCAAGATGGTTGGTTACACTCAACGGTTGGAGAAGCTAGGCTTCCCACTGGGCCAAGAGTTGGCCACTGATTTCATTCTTTCGTCTCTTCCTCCTAGCTATGGGAACTTCATCTCGAACTACCATATGCATGGGACGGAGAAGGGTCTGAATGAGCTGTGTGGCATGCTCAAGACAGGAAAGGCTGACATTAAGAAAAGCGCTAGTACCAGCCATGTGATGGCGATACAGAACAAGCCCAGCTTTAAGAAGAAGGGCAATTCTTGGAAGAAGAAGGGCAAGGCTGGAACGTCCAAGCCAAACCCACCGCCCAAGGTTAAAGCTGGACCTGGACCTGCTCCAGATAAAGAGTGCTTTTACTGTCATGAACTTGGTCACTGGAAGAGAAACTGCAAGCAGTACCTAGCTTCGTTGAAGAACGACGGAAGTAAGAGTACTTCTACCTCAGGTACACTTGTTGTTTATGTTATAGACAACATATTTCTCGCTGATACAGTTATTAATTCTTGGGTATTTGATACCGGATCGGTTGCTCATATTTGCAATTCGATGCAGGGAATGATAAGAAGTAGAAGCGTGGAAAGAGGAGAAGTTGATTTCCGCGTGGGCAATAATGCAAGAGTTGCTGCTTTGACCGTCGGGACGATGCAACTCCACCTCCCGTCAGGATTTATTATGGAGTTGAATAATTGTTATTTTGTTCCTAGTTTAAGTCGAAACATTTTATCTCCTTCATGTTTGATGAAGGATGGTTATTCATTTGCGAGTGAAAACAATGGTTGTGTGATCTCTAAGAATAATATGTTTATGGCTTTTGCACCCATTGTGAATGGATTGTTTGTTTTAAATCTTGATGGTTCACCTGTCTGTAATGTAAGTGCTAAAAGGCCTCGGCCTAATGATTTGAGTCCTACCTACTTGTGGCATTGTCGTTTGGGTCATATAAGTGAAAAGCGCATGAAGAAGCTCCATTCTGATGGACTTCTAACTTCGTTTGATTTTGAATCATACGAGACATGTGAGGCTTGCTTGCTAGGCAAGATGACCAAGACGCCTTTCACAGGATTTCCTGAGAGAGCAGTAGACTTGTTGGAACTCGTACATAGTGATGTATGCGGACCAATGAGCACGACGGCTAGAGGAGGATTCCAATACTTCATAACTTTCACTGATGATTTTAGTAGATATGGCTATGTCTACTTGATGAGGCACAAGTCTGAAACCTTTGAAAAGTTCAAGGAATTTCAGAATGAAGTTGAAAATCAGCGTGGCAAGAAAATTAAGGCCTTGCGATCTGATCGTGGAGGCGAGTACTTGAGCCACGAGTTTAGCAATCATCTAAAGAGTTGCGGAATTGTTCCACAACTTACGCCGCCTGGAACACCTCAGAGAAACGGTGTGTCCGAGTGACGTAATCGAACTTTGTTAGACATGGTTCGATCAATGATGAGCCAGTCGGACCTACCGTTGTCATTTTGGGGATACGCTCTAGAAACAGCAGCTTTAACACTAAATAGGGTACCATCTAAATCCGTAGTTAAGACACCATATGAGATATGGACTGGAAAGGTTCCTAGTCTGTCTTTTCTAAAGATTTGGGGATGTGAAGTGTTTGTCAAGCGACTTCAGTCGGACAAGATCACACCCAAGTCGGATAAGTGCATTTTCGTGGGATATCCAAAGGAAACTTTGGGATATTATTTCTACAACCGATCAGAAGGCAAAGTGTTTGTCGCTCGGAACGGGGTTTTCCTAGAGAAAGAGTTTCTCAAAGGAGAAAAGAGTGGAAAGATAGTGCATCTTGAAGAAGTTCAAGATGAGCCAATCGGGCAAGAATCAATGAGTGATGCTAACGTAGCAGAACAAGTTGAGATACCCATGGCAAGAGAAGCACCGCCACAACCACGAAGGTCAGCAAGGCTCCGCGAAATGCGGGAAATATTATTGTTGGACAATGATGAGCCTGCGACATATGCAGAAGCAATGATGGACCCAGACTCCGAAAAATGGCAGAATGCCATGCAATCCGAAATAGAGTCCATGGGAGACAATCAAGTTTGGAACTTGGTTGACCCGCCTGATGGTGTTAAAGCCATAGAGTGCAAGTGGATCTATAAGAAGAAAAAGGACATGGATGGAAATGTTCACATCTATAAAGCACGACTTGTCGCAAAAGGTTTTCGACAAGTTCAAGGAGTTGACTACGACGAGACCTTCTCGCCCGTAGTGATGCTTAAGTCCATTCGGATTATTGTAGCTATAGCTGCATATTTCGATTATGAGATATGGCAGATGGATGTCAAGACAGCTTTCCTGAATGGAAACCTAACTGAGGACGTGTATATGATACAGCCCGAGGGTTTTGTCGATCCGAAAAATGCTGGAAAGGTATGCAAGCTTCAGAGATCCATTTATGGATTGAAGCAAGCATCTAGGAGTTGGAACATTCGTTTTGATGAAGTGGTCAAAGGGTTTGACTTCACCAAGAACGAAGAAGAGTCTTGTGTTTACAAGAAGGTTAGTGGGAGCTCTGTAGTATTTCTAATCTTATATGTGGATGACATATTACTGATTGGAAATAACATTCCTATGCTTGAGTCCGTAAAGACTTCACTGAAAAATAGTTTTTCGATGAAGGACTTAGGGGAAGCGGCATATATTCTGGGTATTAAGATCTATAGAGATAGATCGAGAAGGCTTATAGGTTTGAGCCAAGATACTTACATTGACAAAGTGTTGAAGCGGTTCAGCATGGAAGAGGCAAAGAAAGGGTTCTTGCCTATGTCACATGGCATACATCTCAGCAAGACTCAGTGTCCTTCGACTGCTGATGAGCGGGATCGCATGAGTAGAGTGCCATATGCCTCGGCTATTGGATCTATCATGTATGCAATGATAAGTACTCGCCCAGATGTTTCATATGCGCTAAGTATGACAAGCAGACACCAATCTGATCCAGGTGAGAGTCACTGGACAGCGGTGAAAAACATTCTTAAGTACTTGAGAAGGACTAAAGATATGTTCCTCGTCTATGGAGGTCAGGAGGAGCTCGTTGTAACAGGTTACACCGATGCTAGTTTCCAAACCGACAGAGATGATTCAAAGTCACAATCAGGATTTGTGTTCACGCTAAATGGTGGTGCTGTTAGTTGGAAGAGTTCCAAGCAGGAGACGGTGGCCGATTCTACGACAGAAGCCGAGTACATCGCGGCTTCGGAAGCCGCGAAGGAAGGTGTTTGGATAAGGAATTTCCTCATTGAGCTTGGTGTGTTCCCGAATGCGTCCAGCCCATTGAATCTCTACTGTGATAACAATGGGGCAATTGCGCAAGCAAAGGAGCCAAGGAACCACCAGAAGAACAAACACGTAATGCGACGATTTCATCTCATTCGAGACTTCGTTAACTGGGGTGAGATCAAGATATGCAAAATACACACGGATCTGAACATTTCTGATCCGTTGACAAAACCACTCCCGCAGGCTAAGCATGATGCGCATGTAAGAGCTATGGGTATTAGGTACCTTCTAGATTGACTCTAGTGCAAGTGGGAGACTGTTGGAGGTATGCCCTAGAGGCAATCATAGAGATGATGATATTCCATTTGTATCCATGATTTGTATGTTGTGTTCATTGAATATCCATTAAAGGCTACTTGAATTGATTTGCAATTATGTGAATTGTATGTGAAACTCTTTACTTGTATGGTTATTCTAAAGTTGTCCCTGGTCGGAGTTCATGTGAGGACACACATGAATATTAGACTAGCACATGTATTAGTTGATGACTATGTTTCACAAGTCATGGACATGGAGATGTTGAACTAATAATGTGGACACATGTGGAGACATGTGTTAGGACTGACCCAACACGAGAAGTAGTTCTCTCTTTAAACAACATATACGCTTTGTCCATAGACCTGAGATTGTCGCATGTATTCTAGATGTGGATTGACCTACTTAGGGGCTATCAAACGCTACGCCGTAACAGGGTAGTTATAAAGGTAGCTTTCGGGTTTGTCAAGAAGCATGCTATGAGACATGGTCAATCAAGATGGGATTTGCCCCTCTCTGATTGAGAGTGATATCTCTGGGCCCCTCGAGTGATCGGATCCGAAAATGCATGGCCATGCTACGTACGGTTAAGAGTTAACCTACAAAGGGATTCCGAATCACAGGATCGAGAAAGAGCGGTCGGCTTGAAGCTAGACCAAATATCGTGAGGCAAAGGGAATAGCATGTATATTATGTTGTGATGGTTCGTCTGATATGATCTTCGTATGCGTATAGGAGTTGGCACGTCTTGCTAGAGGCTGCTACCGACTATTGGGCCGAGTAGGAGTACTCGGGCCATGTCTATACGTATCCGAACCCATAGGGTCGCACACTTAAGGGGCTGGAAGCCCAATTCGGATTTGATCCGAGTTGGATTAGGTTTAGGAGTGCTAATGGGCCTCGGATCCAGAGGCCCATCAGGAACCTCTATAAATAGAGGGGTGGGGGCGCCCTAGGGTTTCACACCTTTTGGCTGAACACTCTTGCCGCGCCTCCCACGCCCTCGCCTGTTGCAACTCGCGGATCTAGCAATCCGGCTTGCGACGCTTCCTCCCTGCACGTGTGGATACCTTGGAGGTGTTGCGCCTGCAGCACTTGGACGAGCCGCCGACGAGCCGCCGATGAGCCACGACGAGCCGACGACGAGCCGCGGTACCGGAGGTGATCTTGCTGTGCACGTGGACGAGCTGCTGAGGAGCTGCTGCACGTGATCGACTACGTACGACTACGTGATCGTCTTCACTGCACCGACGCATATCTACATCTTCCGCACCAGTAGTGCGTCGAGTGGTAATCCCGTGATCCTTATACGGCAGTTCTTCCTGGTCATACGCGGTAGAAAATTTTGATTTGCGCTAGCGTAGCCTACCTCGTATCCCTACACTAAGGACAAAGCGTATATGTTGTTTAAAGAGAGAACTACTTCTCGTGTTGGGTCAGTCCTAGCACATGTCTCCACATGTGCCCACATTATTAAATCAACATCTTCATGTCCATGACTTGTGAAACATAGTCATCAACTAATACATGTGCTAGTCTAATATTCATGTGTGTCCTCACATGAACTTCGACTAGGGACAACTTTAGAATAACCATACAAGTAAAGAGTTTCACACACAATTCACATAATTGCAAATCAATTCAAGTAGCCTTTAATGGATATTCAAGGAACACAATATAAATCATGGATACAAATGAAATATCATCATCTCTATGATTGCCTCTAGGGCATACCTCCAACAGTCTCCCACTTGCACTAGAGTCAATCTAGAAGGTACCTAATACCCATAGCTCTTACATGTGCATCATGCTTAGCCTGCGGGAGTGACTTTGTCAACGGATCAGAAATATTCAGATCCGTGTGTATTTTGCATATCTTGATCTCACCCCGGTTAACGAAGTCTCGAATGAGATGAAATCGCCGCATTATGTGTTTGTTCTTTTGGTGGTTCCTTGACTCCTTTGTTTGTGCAATTGCCCCATTGTTATCACAGTAGAGATTCAATGGGCTGGACGCATTCGGGAACACACCAAGCTCAATGAGGAAATTCCCTTATCCAAACACCCTCCTTCGCGGCTTCCGAAGCCGCGATGTACTCGGCTTCTAT